>NW_006256877.1:933547-1076441 GCF_000478725.1 Eutrema salsugineum | reverse complement strand
CCAAGGTCAACAGGGTTTTCAGCCCCAGCGGTTCAGAATCAAGGGAATAGCTTCACAAATCAAGTCAGCCTACAGCCAAAGGCTCCACCTCCTGGTTTTGGCCCACCAACTGTTCAACAAAGTCCTGATTTCAATGTTCTTCTCCAACAGCTCTTACTAGGACAACAAAAGATGGTATCTGACCTGGAGACACTAGGTACTGAACTAAAGTCTATTAAAAAAAACAAGGGCATCTGCACTTCTGAACCACAAGTCTCTCTTCCTGGTAAAGCTCTTCAAAACTCAAAAGATTATTGCAATGCCATCTACTCCAATGAGGACTATTCAGCTGCTGTGCAAGAGATTGAAGACCTCCTTTATGGTCAAGTTTTTACTGAGAATGCACACACTCAAGTAGATGAGGACACCATTATAGATGATTTCATTGGCTTCTTACATGAACTCAATGAGGACATTGAGAGCAAAAGTGTGGGGGCAGCCGGTTCAGTTTTTTCTGTTCAGCAAGGAAATGATTCAGTGTCTATTGAAACAAAGGAGCATCCAACTGGTCAAGGAAAGCTAACAGATTGTGCCTCCACCTCTGAATCAACTCAGATGAAGCCCACCTCCCTCCCAAAGCTAGGCAACCCAGGGAAGTTCACCATCTCTTGCACTCTTGGAAACTTTAGAGTTGAGAATGCTTTGTGTGATTCAGGCTCAAGTGTGAGTATAATGTCTAAAGATATGATGGAGAAGCTAAAGGTCAGGTCTATAACGTCCTACCCCTCTTCTATCACCTTTGGTGATTCCTACTCCAAGAAACCATATGGATTTTTAGAAGACTATCCACTTCAAGTTGGTGAATGCATAATTCCCACTGATTTTGTGATCATGAAGATGAAGAAGACCAAAGAGCTCCCCCTATTGCTTGGAACTGCATTTCTCAACACCACTGGTGCAATGATTGACTTTGATACTCAAAGAGTGGTGCTTACAAAGGTGGATAAGGATGCCTTTTACCCTGTTCAACCACCTTTAGCTGAATTTTGTGGATCAGTTGTTCAAGAGATAGAACCCCCTAAGGTACTTGAGATGAAGTATGTAGGAAGTACTGGGATTTTAGGTGGATCCCAATCTCTCTCAGCTGTGGAAATGGAAAAAGAACCTCACACCAACTCTGTTTACAAGGATGGGACTGAACAGCCATTGATCAGAGAAGAAGACATCTTGCTCTCATGGTCTCCTACACTTAGTGATCTAAGGATGATTAACACCAAAAATGATGGCTCAGCATCAGAAGACAAGAGTATTAAACCTGATCTTTCTTCTCAAGACTTTGATCTCACTCCTTGGGTTGATGATGATGGTTCTCTGAAGTATAAGCTGGATTGCAATGGGAAGCCAGGTCTGTTTGCTGAAGTGAGGGCATGTCTCACAAGGGCCATCTTTGATAAAGACCCAGATGGTATTCAAGAGCTGGTGGACAAAGGTCTCAAGGTGGGATCTCAAGGACAAGGGTCTAATGGTTCCCAAAGGCAGCAAACCAACTCAGCTTTCTTGCTCAGGACCATTGAAGTGCTGAAGAGCATCAGTGCTCAACCTCACCCCAGCTGAAAACAGGTTTTTGAAAGTCAAACTTAGTGACTTTAAACAAAGTGCTCTTGGGAGACACCCCAAGCTTATCCTTGTATATAATCTTTTTATTCTTTTCTCTCATTTTCTTTTATGTTTTAGAACTTTTTGATGGGTTTTGTGAGTTGGTCTCAGGTACTAGGTGATCTTTAGAAGACATAGCTCAGTGACGAATGGAAAGAAGCATGTGAGAGAGCTGAGAGAAGTGTTTAAGGCCAGAAAAACGTTTAAGTCCCAGTTACTGCGGCCTAGGAGTGCGGGTTAGAGCATAGAGAGCCCAGGCCGCAGCAAGACTCGGAATTTACTCCGGCCTGGGCGTGCTACCTGGTGTGAAGGAATCCTGGCCGCACAAAACCTGAGGAAGCCCGAAATGTTTAAGTCCCATTTACTGCGGGATGGGTGTGCGGGTCAGAAGAAAGGGAGCCAGGCCGCAGCAAGGTTCGGAATTTACTCCGGCTGGGGCGTGCGACCTAGAAGCGTAGACGCTGAGCCGCACCAGAAAGAAGAAGGCCGAGGGTTCTAAGTCCAAAATTGTGCGACCTGGTGCTGCGGCCTGAAACCCAAGGAGTCTAAGTCGCACGATCGTTCGCAATTTACTCCGGGATGGTCGTGCGACCTGGAAAGAGGATGACCAAGCCGCAGCATGAAGAGAACGGCCAGAATGCCTAAGTAACAAAAGCTGCGGGATGGTTGTGCGGGTCAGAGCAGAGGATGACCAGGCCGCAGCATGAAGAGAACGGCCAGAATGCCTAAGTAACAAAAGCTGCGGGATGGTTGTGCGGGTCAGAGCAGAAGATGTCCGGGCCGCAGCAAAAGAAGAACAGGCCAAGAGTTCTAAGTCCCAAACTCTGCTACCTGGTGCTGCGGCCTAGAAACAAGAGAAGCCAACCCGCACATCCATTCGCAAAACACTCCAAGTTAGGTGTGCTAGCTGGGAAAAGAGAAACCAGGTAGCAGCATAAGAAGATTGGCCAATTTTTTAAGTAAAAAAAAAAACCCTGCGGCTTAGGTGTGCTACCTGGGAAACACAAGACCAGGCCGCAGCAAGGGAGTTCAGGCCAAGCCAAACCCATCTCCAGTGGTGTCTGGCCTCATCTGGTGCAGATACTCACTCCCCTTTTGCACAAGAACCACACCAGGTATCACTCCAAACACTTGTAAATGAGCATTTAGCATTTTTCTTTATCTTTTGCATTTCATGTTTGATTTTTTCTCTTTCTCATGCTTTTATAACACAAGGGACTGTGTTATTTAAGTGTGGGGGAGGGGTTTTGTGTTTACTAATCATGTTTATTCTGCTCTTATTTTCCTTTTCACTTTGAGTCTCATTTTGCATTCATCTAAGTGCATATAAAAACCAAAAAAATGGAAAAATCTGAAAACAATTTTCACAAAAAATGCTCATGTAGTTGCATTCACATTTTAGGTTGAGTCTAGTTTGCATTTTCATATAGGTTGCATCATATGCAAATGGGAGTAATGATAGGTTCTTTCCTTGAGAGTACATCACTTTGAGAATTTGGATTAAATATGCTTGTGAAATGACTTCTGTGCTTGCAAGGCTTGAAATGGTTTGAATCTGAGAAGCAAGTTTGAATTGAACTCAACTCTAATAAGTGAAAACCTTGAACTTGACTTGAAATTATCTTTGATGCATTGTTTGAATAAGCTTGTGGATACCTATATACATATTTGAGCTAGAATCCTGTTTTTACCACCCTCTTCCTTAGCTCAAATAGCTGAGTCCACATCTGGATCAGTTTTCCTCACCTTGAACCCATCCTTCCTTCAAGCCAAATGTTTGTGTGTGATTGAAAGGCCACCTTGGATCAAACTTAGCAGAAAGTGTTAGGTTTAGAGCGACAAGGGCAAGTCTCATTGAGTGTTAAGTTCCATCATCAAGGAGCTGAGAGATTTGGTGAGAACTAAGTGTGGGGGAATACTTGTTGGTGAGTGGAAAAAGGAGAGATGAGTGGAAATAAAAGGAGAATGGTGAGAACTAGGAGAAAAAGAAAAGAAATCAGTCTTGGAGTTTTGAGTCAAGAAAGTGAGCTCTAGTGTTTTGAAAAGAAAAAGTCTAGCCTCTAAGTGAAAAGAAAAGAAAAGAAGCCCAAGAGCTCAAATGTTTTAAAAAGAAAGAAAAAGAGGCTAGAGGTTACAAAAGAAAGTGAAAAAGAGCTATGTAAAGTTTGGACTCCAAGACTTGAGTGTGAAAATTAAAAGTGAGTCCCCTAGTGAGAGGAAATGAGTGTGGAAAGTGAGGTTCTTGAGAGGTTGAACAAGTGAGAAAGCTTTGAGTAGAGTGTGGGGTGGGATGAGTCCTTGCCCTTGTATGCATAGGTTGCTTTTTACCTTTAGCATTCTGCCAAAGTTTGATCATTCATAGAGAGATCCCCTTGCTGCATTGAACCCACTCAGGCGCTGATGAGATCATTTTAGTCTCATTACCTCACCCTAGCCAAACTTTGCTTGTTTGAACATTGCATCATTTGATCCACTTGGTAAAGAGCTTAATGAATGTCAAAGAGTTGAGGAATAAGAGAACTTGTGGAGATTACTGTTGAGTTGATACATCAGAGTATGGTCTTGCATTGCATATTGAGCATGAACTTGAATTCTCTTAGTTGTCACTTTTCTCTTTCAAAGGAAATATGAACTCCCAATGCATTCAACCTCTCTCTCTCATTTGTTCTTTTTGCTTGAGGACAAGCAAAGGATAAGTGTGGGGGAGTTGATATATTCATAAATTGCATCATTTAATGTACATATTCTAGTCAAAATCATGTCTCATTTGCATGCATTTTAGGTCTTTAGGCATTGTTTTAGGACTTAGGAGATTGCATTAGGTCCAAGAGAGTTTTGCATGTTTTGGAGTGTTAAACAGGTGCTTTTGGAGCCAATTTGGAGTGGATGATGTGATTCAGATGAAGAAATGGAGTTGGAATGATCAAAAATGGTGAAAAGGAGCAATTTTGGGTTTCTCGGCAAAATGGTGTACTGAAGGTCGAAGGTTCTCGACCAAAATCCTTCCCGCGGGTAGCTTTCTCGGCCAATAACACGTACCGCGGTCAAGTCTCTCGGCCAAAATCTCCGGGTGCAGACACGTTTCCGAAATCGCCTGTCCGGGGAACCTTCCGGTCAGATTTAGCTGTCGGAGTCTTCATAAAGGTTGGAGATAATTGAGTCAAGAGTTCATAACAGTTGGAATCAAGGCATTTGGACCACAGAACTGAAAGATATGGTAATCGGAAGACGAACAGGTCTCGCATTCATTCCGGAGCAATCCGATACCCCTGAATGATCGCCTGTCCGGGGAGCCTTCCGGTCCGATTCAGACGGCGGGTGCTTCATAGAAGTTGGAGAGAATTGCATCACGGTCTCTTAGCAAGTAGAATCGTGGAATTCGGACGCGTGAGCAGAGAGATAAGCTTGTCGGAAGGAACCCCAGTCTCGCAGGTATTCCGGACCGAGCAGATCAGTTCTAAAGGATGCGAAGGACGGTGCACTTCCAGGCCGATTTAGTTTCCGGGTCCTTCATGAGAACCATAGACATTTGAGCCTTCTTTCCAGAACGTCCAAGAGCATTCAATTCGGATCTATGAGCAGAAAGATACAGTCTCCGGAATGGACACATGTCTAGACGCCTCTCTCTGGTCGTGTACATGCACTGCAAAGATGTGCCCTCCAGGAAGCCTTACACTTCCCAAGCACCGAAGCTTTCTTCACAAAAGTTGGAGATAAATGAGTCCTCTGTCTTCTGCAACCGAAATCATTCAATTCGGACAAGTCTCATAGGAGTTACACTCTCCGGAATGCGAAGTGGTCTAAGCTGCTCTGGATGCTGCGAGTTGGAGAGGAAGGAGACCAAGCCGCAGCAACACTCGCAAATCACTCCGACTTGAGCCTGCGACCTAGGTGCAATAGAGACCAACCCGCACAGTTTGTACATTCCCCAGAAACCGCCTTAGCCCTGCGAGTTGGAGAGGAAGGAGACCAAGCCGCAGCAACACTCGCAAAACACTCCTACTTAGGCGTGCGGCTAAGACAAGGCGATTCAGGCTTCACAAGACAAGTCTTCATCTACTGCGACTTAGGTGTGCGACCTGGGACATACTGGACTGACCCGCAGGATTTCCACTTGACCCAACTGAGCCGGGTCAGTACCCAGTTTGTCCTGGGCTGACCCGGTCCATTAGCATTAGGTATATATAGTTTTTTGGGAGAAAAACCCAAGGAGATCATCTTCTCTCTTAGTTTCTCTCTAGTTTTCTTTCCTTTTTAGTGTAAAAACGTTTTGGATTAAGAGAGATCTCAAGGATTTAATCAATCTAAGTCTGTTTGTCATCATCTCATCATTTCATTTCTGCTTCTAATCATGATTAACATCATCTCTTGCAAAAGATTAGATGTGTTCTTCATGATTAGTGAGTAGTCATCTTTTAAACTTCTAGGTGTGTAGATTAGGGTGCTTAGATGTTTGATTGGTGATGTTTAGGGTTTAGATTCTCATTCCATTTCCTTAGTTAGTTGCTCCTAATGCCAGATTTCCTTGGGAAAGTGAAATCTGGGTTCATAGGCATTTCATGCACCAAAAGTGTTTGATGAAATGCCTGAATGAGCTAACTTAAGGGTTTATGCCTTTTTCATCATGGGAATGATTTGTTAAATGCATGAATGACTTATTAGAACTGTTTCTTAATGCTCATTGATTCATATTTCACAAATGATGATTTGGTTTGAAAGTGGATTAGTGTAGAGATTAATGCCTTCATGAGAGGATTAGTCTAGATTAGAGTTCTAAGTTGAAATGTTTGAGATCATGTGATTGCTTGTTATGTCTTTCTGTATAAGATTCAGTCTTCTTGGTTGAGAGATTGTTTGGTCACTTATTAGGCTTGATGCATTATGCTTGCTGATTGCTTGATTATATCTAATGGTTGTTAGACTTGATTAAGTGATTTGCAAAGGGATTATTGTCATGGGAATGAATTAATCTGATTAAGAAGCCTAGACTAAAGAGTAGCAAGTGTTGCATTATGTTCTTAGCATCATGATTCAATATCTAAAGCACCCTATCAATGATCACATCTAGAGGTTTAGCTTTTATCATTTGCTTAATCACCATCATCTTGTTTTGTTTGCTTGCTTAGTTCATTAATCATAGCTTGTTTGTTTCTTGTTTTATGCTTTCTTGTTGCTGGTTTCACAAAACTCATCTTTGATTACTTGACTTAAGAACCTATCACATAAACTAGTGCCTAACTACCACACATATGGATTGACACCCCTTATACTACTTTGACAAGGGGATTGATAACCCATCTAAGGCTTTAAAAACCTTAGTTATCAGCTTGGGGAGTGGAAGGCTTCCTGGATTTAACATCTTTGCGCCGCATTGAAATCACCGGAAAATAGACTTTTAGACCAATGTGAACTCCGGAGACCCTATCTTCCAAACCTTTGCTCCGAATTGAGCGATTCCAAATGCTCTGAGGAGATCTTCCATGGATCTCGAGCTTTGGTGAAGACCGAGTAAGCTGGTTCGGTCTGGAGGGGCTCCGTCCGCCATGATCTTTGAAGTTCGCCGTTCAGTTCTCGGGTACGCGCAATGCTGGTGAATGCTTCGGAAACCATATATTTCTCTCCACTGGTCTGAATTGGATGATTTCAACTGTTCTGGAATCTTTGCTTGATTATCTCCAAGTTTGGTGAAGACCCCGCCAACTGATTCGGACCGGAAGGTTCCCCGGATTGCTGATCTCTGAATTGCGCAGGCAAGGACAACTTTTGGTCGTAAAAACCTTCCCGCGGTAAGGAAAATGGCCGAGGGCTGTGTACCGCGGTAAGCTTTTTGGTCGTAAAAATCCTTGCCTCGGTCAAAAACATGTCCCGTGGTATTTTTGCACTCGATACTCGATTCTGGCCGATCGGTTAGGTTTTTGGCCGGTAATGAGCATCCGGTAAACATTTTGGCTGAGGTTTCCGACCATCCGGTACGAGATTTGGCCGAGAAATTCCTCCAAGCGGTTTTCACCATTTTTGACCCTTTTCTTCACCGTTTTCTTTTCTGTTCCTCTTCTTAGGCTCCAATTGGTCTCCAAAGCTCCTGATAAAGACTTCAAAACATGCAAAACTCTTTGGGACCTAATGCAAGCCCTAAGTCCTATTTTAACGCCTAAAGACTCAATTTACATGAGAAAACACATGATGAGCACTCTATAATGCAATCTAAATGATGTAAAATATAGACATATCAGCGGATTCAGCTACTTGAGCTAAGGAAGGAGGGTGGTAATAACAACGATTCTAGCTCAAGTATGTATATCGGTATCCACAAGCCTTTTCAAGCAATGCGTCAAAAGATATTTAGAATTCATGTTCAGGGTTATCACTTAGCTAGAGTTGAGTGTAATTTAAACTTGCTTCTCAGATTCAAATCGTTTCAAGCTTTACAAGCATAGAATGAGTTTCACAAGCATATTTAGTTCAAATTCTCAAGTGATTTACTCTCTAGGAAAAAATCTATCATTGCTCCTTGCACTGATGCAATCGTACATGATGCAGCTAGACTCGATCTTAGAATGCGAGATGCAACTAGAATGATGCAATTTTATCATATGTACAAAGCTAAATGAGACTCAAGAATGCAAAAGTCAAATAAGAACAAAGAAAACAAGATCAGAAAACACGAAGCTCCTCCCCCACACTTAAATAACACAGTCCCGTGTGTTATAAAAGCATGTGAGAGAAGTAAAAAGATAAACTATATGCAATATGGTATATACAAGATGCATATGTACAAGAGTTTGAAGTCGATACCTCAGTCGGAGAGGTCTGACCCCAAGTAGTACGAGGGATTTGACGTTGAGCAGGAGGGCGTGGACTGACATGGTGGGCTGCTTTCCGAGGGTTCCAGTAAGAATGCCGAGGCAGGATCGATCCAGTCCTCTTTGCCTGGTGGAAACTCCGGGTTCTTCACGTTAGAGCTTTCTCCAACCTCTTCTTGTGTAACTGGTGTGGTTGAGGTCGCCGAGTTCTTGTCCGGAGAAGATGGTCTGGTGAGTCGCTTGACTTTCTTTTTCAGATGCCTTACGCAGTCCACCAACGCGTGAATGGTCTTGTCTTGCCACTTACACCACTTTTGGAGAGTGTTCACTCGCGAATACAGCTTCTTGGTATGGTATTCAGGCTCGCCCCAGACGTATGGATCAAAATGGTATCGGCCTGCTCCTGTCCTTCTCTCAGCGTGCCTCTGTTCCTCATTCTCACATCCGGCCGGGCTGTTCTCGTTCTGAGGCTTGCTAGTTGCGGTTTTGGTGCACTTGCGCATTGGTGGATCGCGAGATGGGTTGTACAACTGATCTTTGAGGACATACAAGGAGACGTTACACTGTTTATCGAGCATGGTGAGGCCTCGGTTAGGCAGTAGAACCTGTGTGCCGTCTCTGTGCATCAGTGTGAAGTTGTAAACCCATTTATCCCCTGACTTGCCTCCAAAGAAACCACTTTTGCTTAAGTACTGCTCATCAATGAGACTCGGCCTCGATAGTGAATCAGGGAATATGAATCCTTTAGCTCTCAAAATCTTGGTGACAATCCAACCGTTCTGAAGCCTCCTTGCTCCTTTCTTCTTTCGGTCACACCACACATTGTGTCTGTAAGTGAGCATTTGGATCGCAAAGAACACGCCTAGAGAGGGTACATGCATTGGCCCTTGGAACTCCTTCTTGTTCTTCATTTGAGTGATGAGCGGCTTCAGTCCAAGTCCCAACAAATCAAGCTCGGCCGTATGAATAACACCGGGGTTATAGGTCGAGAAGAATGTGGAGGCGAGAACTCGGTTGGTGTATCTGATCGCAGGATTCCTGATGCAACTCGTCTTGCTCTTGCCTCCCAAGTAAGGTCCAAAAGCGATTGTTTCCCATAAGGCGGATAACTCTTCTTTTGGGTACACGAACTTGTCAAGCGAGCTTCCATTCCTTTCAAAACCAAATATCTCATCAAGCTCCTTGAAACTGACCTTGTAGTGCACGCCTTCCATGTCAAACTCAATGTGGCCGAACCCTTTGCCATGTAAACGCTTGGGATCTCTCTTGGGATAGATGACAACCTCCAAAGTGGCAAGAAACTGTTGTGTGATCCCCTCATAAGCAACATCGCTCATCGTGAAGAACTCGGCCAGGCCCATGTTTTGAAAGATGAGGGTAACATCATCGAGTATCTCAAGCTTCCTCAACAACTCCATATCAGGGAACCGACCTTGAGCCACTTTTATAGAGTTAAAGTGGTCCAAGTACTCCTAAGTAGTTGGGAAATGTTCTTCCTCGGGCTCGGGCTTCGGTTCCTTCTTGGCCTTCTTGCCACAGTTGGCTTCATGGGGGACTATGGATCTGAGCTCATCCTCGTCGGATCCAACGGCTGCTTGCTTCCCATTCCTCCTTGATTCAAGAGCTGGTGCCGGAGTGAGCTCGGCGTTCCTTGCTTGTTTAGCAGCTGGCTCGCCATCAGGTCCTGTCGAGGTTTTATTGCTTGTTCCTCCATTGCGTGCCACAGCCACAGCTTTTCCTTTCGTACCCCTCCTCTGAATCTCGTTTTTGTTCGTCTCATGAGTAGGAACAGCTCGGTCGCCGGTCATCTGCAAGGCAGATTCTCAAGGAAACCGTTAGAATCAAGTATATCGATAAGCACATGTATCTCAAGATGGCAAGAACAGAGCTTTTTCTCTAAGAAGACCAGATTTATAGCTTTTTCAAACATCAAAGAGAGTATCAATCAAGCTAGAACAACCGGAGAGAGACAAGAAATCTAGTCAGTTCAGCTCAACAACTCGGTTCACCATTTAAGCCGATTCCAAGCGCATTTTCTCAAGAATTTTAAAAACTCAAGAACAAGTGATTTTCAGAACAAAGACCAGTTTTTTATGTGTTGTCTATCCTGATAGAATTTTTAAAATTTTTCCCAAAGGTCAATACGTTCTAAAAGAATCGATTCCACAATTTACAAACATTTAAGCTCGCAAAGAATGAATGGAAAAAGATGAGTTCTTTAAGATGCAAATACCTTTGGGAATCCAAGATTCAAGCTCAGTGAGATGCTTATGCAGAATAGACAACACCCTAACGAGTCTAGAACGCTTGGAATCACGCGAAAAGAATGAGAAATGAGAGAGTTGTGTTCGTGAAATGCTGAGAAAAGAGAGAAGAAGGCAAACTCTGCGTTTTAGCTCGGTGTGGAGGCTGGTATGGGCTGGAGCGCGCTTTCCAGCTGGCGTTTGGACTGTAGTGGGACTGGTCCCCCTTTCTCTTCCAGCTCTAGCCGTTGACCGCGCCAAAAACCATCTTGACCGGGCGTTCAAATTCAAATTACCGCGCAAAAGCCTTCAAATGGCGCGGTAAAAGAGTGACGTGGGCCGTACGGACTAAACCAATATTTCTCGTGTTAACTTGAGCGGCCTCGACTTGTTCCACCTCGAGGGCACCAAGCCGAGCGATTTAAGCTCATGTTAACGAGTAATTCTCCGTGGCCTTCACGTCTTTTCCATAGACCGCACAAACCCTTTTCTTCGATCTAAGTGTCCCAAATGTTCTTGTTTTTGAACGTTTTTGAAACCGGGCACCTCGGCACGCTCCACCACGAGGGTATCATGCCGAGGTCACTTGTTTTAACAAAGAACACTTGGTGCTTGGGGGCTTAAACGGGCTGGCTTTGGTGTAAACTAGTCGTGGCCTCGGATCGAGGTTTTTGACCGTTTTAAGTGAATATTGCCCCTCGGTATAGTTATACCGAGGTGCTTACACCATGAGCCTCCCCCACACTTAGTCATTTCCCCACAACAATTTTCAGACACGGCCATGATGAAATTAAGTCGAGGAATTTAGCTGAGATACTCAAGCTTTCACTCGGTAGAAGGTCACCGCGGTATGAATATATCGAGGGTCGATACCGAGGCTATGTATGCTCTTTGACTTAATTCATCAGGCCGTGTCTTTTTCAAGCTTTCTCTCACTTTCATCCTCAAGGTTCACTGTCTAACTCCTGAAACACTTAACAAACCCTTCAAAAATCTTTACAAAAAGAAAAAGAAGATGAAAAATGAAATATGTACAAGGATAAGCTTGGGGTGTCTCCCAAGAGCACTTTGTTTAACGTCACTAAGTTTGACTTTTCATACCTTTTCAGGCTGATTCCGGTTCAAGAAGAGGAACTGAGGTAGCTCCCTCTCTTGCTTCTGATGCCAGGTAATGTTTTACCCTCTGACCGTTTACCACAAAACCTTGTCCGTCTTTTCCTTTTAACACAACGGCTCCATAAGGCCTTACTTCAAGAACTGTGAACGGACCGGACCACCTAGACCTCAGCTTCCCAGGGAATAGCTTAAGTCTTGAGTTGAACAACATAACTTGGTCCCCTTCTTTGAACTCTCTCTTGTGTATCTTCTTGTCATGGAGCGCCTTGGTCCTTTCCTTGTAGATCTTAGAGCTCTCAAAAGCATCTAGACGGATCTCCTCAAGCTCATGAAGTTGTAAAACCCTCTTCTCTTGTGCGGTCTTGATGTCAAAGTTCAGAAGTTTCACTGCCCAAAGAGCTTGTACTCCAGCTCAACCGGTAAATGGCAGCTTTTCCCATAGAGCAGGTTAAACGGTGAAGTTCCAATGGGGGTCTTGTACGCGGTTCTGTAAGCCCACAAAGCATCATCAAGTTTCTTGCTCCAATCTTTCCTAGATGAGCTCACGGTTCTTTCCAAAATGGCCTTAATCTGTCGGTTAGAGACCTCCACTTGGCCACTAGTTTGCGGATGATAAGGGGTGACCACCTTGTGCTTTACTCCGTGCTTCTTCAAAAGACTTTCAAGAGTCTTGTTGATAAAGTGGCTTCCCCCATCACTGATTACTACCCTTGGGACTCCAAATCATGGGAAGATGATACTCTTGAAGAGCTTTACCACTACCTTTGAATCGTTGGTCGGAGATGCGACCGCTTCAACCCATTTACTCACATAATCCACCGAGACAAGGATATACTGATTTCCATATGAGCTTATAAAGGGACCCATAAAGTCAATGCCCCAACAGTCGAAGACCTCTACTTCAAAGATTGGGTTTTGGGGCATCTCATTTCTCTTGGATATGTTACCGTGCCTTTGACAAGCCTCACACCTTGATACCACATCTTGAGCGTCCTTGAACATAGTTGGCCACCAGAAACCGCTTTGTAAAACCTTGGCAACTGTCTTGAATGCGCCTAAGTGACCACCATACGATGAACCGTGGCATTCTTGTAACACCGGATGGATCTCTTCGTCGGCCAAGCATCGCCTATAGAGATGGTCCTTGTTAAGCACGTAAAGATACGGCTCGTCCCAATGATACCTCATTACATCTCTAAAGAACTTCTTCCTCTGATAAGTATCAAGATCCGGTGGCTCTAAACCGCAAGACAAGTAGTTCACAAGATCCGCGAACCATGGGAGGCTTCTTTCCTTGATCGTGTTGGCTTCCTCCACTTCTAAGTAAGACCGGACTAACATGAGATGTTCCTCGGGTAAAGCATCATCAATGGGGACCTGTTCCTTAATCCTCAGCCTAGAGAGGTGATCTGCGGCTCCATTTTCAATCCCCTTCTTATCAAGTATTTCCATGTCAAATTCTTAAAGCAATAAGACCCATCTCAGCAGCCTCGGCTTAGCGTCTTTCTTAGACATCAGATACCTCAAGGCCGCATGATCCGTTTAAACCGTGACCTTTGATCCCACTAGGTAACTCCTGAATTTGTCAAATGCAAACACAATGGCAAGCATTTCCTTCTCGGTGGTGGCATACTTTTCTTGAGCCGAGTCTAAGCATTTCCTTTTGCGGCTAGCATAGGTGATCACATGGAGCTTTTTATCTTTCTTCTGCCCCAAGACAGCTCCCACGGCATAGTCAGATGCATCAGTCATCACTTCGAATGGTAAAGACCAATCAGGAGCTTGTACAATCGGTGCACTGATCAAAGCCTCCTTGATTCTCTTAAACGCTTCCTCACACTCTTCTTCAAAGATAAACTCCACTTCTTTACACAATAGCCTCGTCAAAGGTCTAGCTATCTTGGAGAAATATTTAATGAACCGCCTATAGAACCCTGCGTGCCCAAGGAAGCTTCTTATTCCTTTTACAGAATTCGGAGCTTGTAGGTTCACCATCACCTTGATCTTAGCCTTGTCCACCTCAATACCCTTCTCTGATACCTTTTGTCCCAAGACAATGCCCTCTTGAACCATGAAATGGCACTTCTCCCAGTTCAAGACAAGTCTATGCTCCTCACATCGCTTTAGAACCTGAGATAGATTAGCAAGACATTCGGAGAAAGAGGAGCCGTATACGGAGAAAACATCCATAAAGACCTCGACTTTCTCTTCAATTAGATCAGAGAAAATGTGCATCATACATCTTTGAAAAGTGGCCGGTGCATTACACAAACCGAAAGGCATTCTCCTATAGGCATAAGTGCCATAAGGGCAAGTGAATGTCGTTTTCTCTTGATCTCGGGGGTCTATATGTATTTGAAAGAACCCCGAGTATCCATCAAGAAAACAAAAATAAGGATGATTAGCTAGCCGTTCAAGCATTTGATCAATGAATGGTAAAGGAAAATGATCTTTTCTTGATGCAGAGTTCAATTTCCTATAGTCAATGCACATGCGATGGCCGGTTATAGTTCTTTGGGCTATGAGTTCATCCTTATCGTTTTTCACCACCGTGATCCCACCTTTCTTGGGCACAACGTGTACAGGAGATACCCACCGAGAGTCAGAGATTGGATATATTATCCCTGCCTCAAGGAGCTTTAGTATCTCCTTCTTAACCACCTCTTTAAGGTTCGGGTTAAGGCGACGTTGGTGCTCAATAGAGGACATGGCTTGGTCCTCTAGGTGGATCCTGTGGGTACATATATCAGGAGAGATTCCTCTAATGTCAGCCAAGGAATACCCTATGGCTATCCTGAATTTCCTTATTTCATTAAGCAATGCACGTTCTTCATGTTCAAGCAAGCTATCGTTTATAATCACAGGGAAAGTGGAGTTTAAACCCAAGAACGCATACCTGAGCCCTGTTGGTAGAGGCTTGAGCTCAACAGGGGGTGCGTCAGCCTCATTCCAATCGGCATCAAAGCTGCATTGGCTCGGAACAGCTTCCTTGGCTTTTTCTTTGTTCTCGCGCGGTTTACCATCGGCCTCGGCACAAGCTGTCACGGCCATGATATCCCGAGGTGTTTCCTCTGTTCCCTTGGATCCCTCGCTGTCTAGTATGTTGAGGGCAATCTTCCTGAGCTCCAAAAACCTCGCCTCAGCTCCAAGTTCCCTCGGTTGGTCCAAAAGACGCTTGTACACCTCGTTTTCCTCGTTCAAATACCTGTGCTCGCTTTGTTCCCGTGTCAAGACCACTTGTAACGGATGTTCTGCGTTTAATTCTTCTAGGAGCTCATCAGCTAGCTCCTCCATAACTTCCACATAGAAAACCTGACCTCCAATGGTCGGTTTCTTCATCATTTCCTTCACGTTGAACTTCATAGTCTCGGAACCGATGTGTAGTTCAATCATACCTCCTGTCACATCTATTATGGCTCCTGCAGTTGCTAGGAACGGTCGGCCTAAGATGATAGGGTCTAATGGTTCCTCGTCCATCTCACCGATTCTCAAAGGTAAATCCTCAAGCAAACCCTCCGGTAAGCGAACCAATCTATCAGCTAATACAAGAGAGATCTTGGCTGGCTTGTAGCTTTTGTATCCTAATCTCTTAGCCACCGTGTAGGGCATCAAGCTCACAGAAGCTCCTAGGTCACATAAGCAATTTGAGAACTTCAAGTGACCTAAAGCACACGGTAAAGTAAAGATGCCCGGATCGGATAGCTTCCTTGGTATAGATCTTCTTTGTGTTATGGCGATGCACTCATGGCTCAGTATTACCATACCCTGGAGCTCCTTTGTCTTGTTGAGGATCGCATCCTTTAGAAACTTCCCAAGTTGAGGTATAGCTAAGAAAGCATCTATGATAGGTAAGGTAAGTTGCGTGTTCTCCAAGTGTTTCTCAAAGACCGCCTTGGCTTTGTCTAAGATTTTCTTTTTGAAACGCCCTGGGAATGGTATCTTGGGTTGGTAAGGTGGTGGTGGAAAGTAGGGCTTTTCAAGCTCAGTTATCTTTTCCACCTCTTTTCCTTTGTCCTTGATCGGTTCCTTCTTGAAAACCGCTTCTTTACACGCATCATCTGAGGCTGCCTCCCCCTCTAATTGCTCATTGGCCTCAATGAGATTTGTCTTAGGCGTTGGAGCTTGTAATTCCTTACCACTCCTTAATGTGATGGCGTTCACATATTCCTTGAGGTTCGCTCCGGCTTACCTGGTAAAGCCGGGCCTCATGATGATGTAGAAGCTTGATTCTGCTTGAGCTCCCTGATATGTTGCTGCATTGTCGCGTGCTGGCTCTCAACTCTCTGCTGACCCTGTAACAATTGTTGTAAGATCCCACAGACATCGGTTCCCATCTGATTCTGACCTGTTCCCTGAATCTGTTGCTGATTACCCATCGGCGGCGGATTGAACCCTGGTGGAAACTTGTGTTGCTGCGGTTGGCTGGTGAAGTTGTTACCCTGAGCCGCTTGGTTCTGCTGAGTGTAGCGTTGCTGTTGCCCACTGAACTGTTGCTTGGGCTGAAAGGTATTCTGAAAAGGAGCCTTTTGAGCATAGCTTTGTTGATGTTGTTGAGCAGGGTAAACTTGGTCTTGAGGGTTAGCTACATTTGGGTTTCTGTATGAGAGGTTTGGGTTTGTGCTGTAGTTGTTAAACCTCTGATACCTCTGCTGATTCCCTATGTAGTTCAGCTCTTCTTGAGTTAGACCATCTTCATTAACATTGTCAAAACTTGGCCCTTGCTCATCAAACTCGCCTACAAAATGTATTGGCTTTGGAGTCGCCATTAAAACTTTGTCAAGCTTGCTCTGAAGCTCTCTTATATCCTTTTTCATACACTGTTCATCACTAGATCCTTCTGTACGGTTTGCCCTATCAAAATCCTCTCCATACGTGTCATTAGACATGGCCAGGTTTTCTACTAGTTCCATTGCCGCATTGATCTCTTTCTTAAGAAAATTTCCATTGGAGGCTGTATCGAGTTGGTTTCTGATCTTGGGGAGTGCACCTCGGTATAAAGTACTCAAGAGGGATGCCTCTGAGAAACCGTGGTGTGGGCATTGGTTAGTATAGCTCCTAAAACGTTCCCAAGCCTCGCTAAAGCTCTCATTGTTGTGCTGCATGAAACTTGAGATCTGATTCCTGAGCTTAGCCGTGCGTGATGTGGAAAAGAACTTTGATAAGAACGCCAGTTTACACTGCTCCTATGTTTGTAGAACCCCTCGAGAGGTTCTTTTCCCACTGGTGAGCTTTATCACCGAGGCTATCTTCTGAAACACCATTGATCTTGGTTAAGTTACAGACTCGATCAAACTGATCTAGATGCTCAAGAGGGTCTTCTCGGCTAAACCGTGAAACTTTGAGTTCTGCACCATATTGAGCAAGGAAGCTTTAACTTCAAAGTTGTTATTTTGAACCGGTGGAGTTTGAATCCCAGCTCGGTATTGGTGTGCATTAGCTCGGTCGTTCTCTCCAACAAAGACCGGAGGAGGTTGTCTCTGAGCTTGTGGCGGTGGCGGATGAACATGATGGGCTTGTTGCTCGTTTCTATTAGCTTGTTGTTGGTTTTGCTGAGCAAGCCTCTCGTTCCTTTGATCCTGTTGTTGGTTAACATAGGCTTGTTGTTCATTTCTTCCTGCCTGCGCCTGATTAGCCTGAGCCTGGTGCTCGGCTTCCTGAGCCTGTTGCTCGGTCCTTTGCTGTTCTGCCATTCCAAGTCTTTCAAAGTGCCGTTCTCTCTCGCGAGCTCGCCTCTCAATCCTGTTGATGTTATTGTCGTATGGTAAAGGCGGTTCTGTGCTACGAGACCTGGTTATCATGCACCTGAAATCAAAACAAGAACTTGCAAAAGAGTCAGTAAAACAAAAGAAGGTAAAATCTTGATCTTAAGAACAAATAAGAGAATAATGCTCCCACAAGTTGGCAACGGCGCCAATTGAGAACTAAGACTTTTCACCCTTTAAAGAGGTTATCAATACCCCTGTCCTTGTAGTACAAGGGGTTATCAAACCAAACTTGTAATGGAGACACTATCTATGTCATTTGTTGCCTTAAGTCAAGAGAGAATAGCAAGGGTTTTTAGCTAGACTAATTAACAAGTAAATAAGCAAGTGATGACACAAAAGATGAGATTTAAGCAAAGCTAAGTTGCAAATGACAAATAAATGGTTCGGATGATGATAATATATGATAAAGGAAGAAGCTTTAGACAGGATACTTGACTCGGGTGCTTCCAAGCTAGACTAATGGGCTAATGAATCATTTTATCAAGCGATTTCATTTAACTTTGAACTCAAGGCATGTTAATCTTCTCATGAAAGTATTAAACATCTAAACTGATCCTCTTTCATACCAAAATCCCTTTTGAGAAGCATGAATCAGTCAGCAATAAGATTCAGTTCAAAAATGTCATTTAAGAGAACAGACTATCACTCTCGCGATGAAAGACTCTTAAACCTTTAACTGAGTGGTTCAGACATTTCTACAAACACTTTTGATGCGAGATATGTCTCAGATCTGAACCTCAAGTGATGTGCTTGGATCCAGCCTAGAGATCTCGTCGGTTAAAGAATGAAACATGCAAGACTAAACACCTAAACCCATTAATCTATCTTGAAAGCACCCTAATCTACCTATCTAAAGCCGCTTAAACGACTACTCACTGATCATAACGAGCTCACTAAGTCCTTTGCAAGACGTGTAGCTTATCATGATAAGGAGTTAGATGCTGGATGATAAAAAGAAATAAAAAGAGAACAAGATTCTGATGCAAAAACGAGATATCGGATTAGATTAATCAAGTATCAGCAAAGAGGAAAGTTCTTAGAGCTAAAAACAGATAAGAGATAAGATGATTAGGTTTTTGGTCCTAAAATATATTTATAGCAAAGGGAAGGTGTCGCGGGTCAGCCCGGAACAAACCGGGTACTGAGCCGCCTTCTTGGGTTGATGGGTGAGTGCCACGGTGTGTCGGAGAGTGAAGCCGAGGTCTTAATGTTGAGGAGTGCACGTGAGTCAGGATTCAAATGAAGATCTCGTGAAGAACACGTCAAGAACATGCATGAACCCTAGTCTTTGATCCATCTTCACGTGTGTGTTCTTGAGCCGTCTTGTTCTTGATTCTGGGTTTGTGACAAGGGACCTCGGGATAAAATGCCGAGGGGCTTGGTAGTCGAGGGGTTTGGGAGAACAGAGTTCGGCATGCACGCCGAGGTCATTACACCGAGGTGCACATTCAACACTTAGTCGTTTCCAGCTTCACTTCTTACGTGTGCATGCCTTGGTCCCAACATGCCGAGGCATCAGCACGAGGTCTAGTCCAGAATACTCCCAAGATACGAGCCTTGACTTGGACGATGTCGAGGTAATGATGCCGAGCCCTGAGAAAACACTTAGCGCGTATCGCAACTCATTTGGGCTCGTATCGACCATATTGCCTTCCGGAAACAGTAACTTTCAACACACGACTCCAATTGCTCTGAGACCAATTCCATAGTCAAGATGACTCAATAATCTCGAACTTTGGTGAAGGGACCGTCGGAGCTTGGGAAATGGAAGGCTTCCTGGATTTCACATCTTTGCACCGCATCGGATTCACCGGAAAACGAGCTTTTGAACCAATGTGAACTCCGGAGACCTTATCTTTTGAACCACTGCTCCGAACTCAGAGCTTCCAACTGTTCTGAGAAGTTCTTTCACAGATCTCGAACTTTGATGAAGACCAGGCAGGCTAGTTCGGTCCGGAAAGGCTCCGTCCGCCGTGATCTTTGAAATCCGCCGTTCGGTTCTCGGATGCGCGTAATGTTGGTGCATCTTCCAGAAGCTGTATCTTTCTCCCCACTGGTCCGAATTGGATGATTCCAACTGTTCTGGGATCTTTGCTTGATTCTCTCCAACTTTGATGAAGACCCGCCAACTGATTCGGACCGGAAGGTTCCCCGGATTGCTGATCTTTGAAATGCGCGGGCAAAGACAGGTTTTGGTCGAGAAAAGCTTCCCGCGGTAAGGAAAATGACCGAGGGCTATGTACCGCGGTAAGCTTTTTAGCCGTAAAATTCTCTCGCCTCGGCCAAAAACTTAACCCGTGGTATTTTGCACCTGATACTCGACCCAGGCTGATTTTGGTCGATCGGTAAGGGTTTTGGTCGGTAATGAGCGTTCGGTAAGCTTTTTGACCGAGGTTTCTCTCTAATTAAAACTCACAAAGGGGTGGAAAATGAAGATGGAGATGATGGATAATGATAGATTTCTGCTTTAAACCCTAATTACTCTCTTGATTCAACCCAGAAAATGAAGATCTCTCTTACAAAGTTTTGGTTTTTCACAAAAGAGGCAAAGAAAACAAAGAGAATAAAGCTTAGTCTGCTGGATAATGCCTAAAACATATATATAGGTAGGGTTTCTTGCTGGGCCAACCTAGGACAAACTGGGTTTTGGCCCAAAAAAACTTAGATTGATTCAATCCTTGAGATATCTCTTAACAAACTTGTTTTTTTAACATAAGGGGAAAGAGAAACAAGAGAAAAACAAAGCTTAAGTCTTGGAAAGAACCCTAAAAAGCATATATAGTGCCTCTTGCGGACCGGGTCAGCCCAGGACAAACTGGGTACTGACCCGGCTTCAAATGGGTCATGTCTCAAGTGTGCGACATGGTCAGGTGCTTCCCAAGTCGCAGGCCCAAGTCGCACAGCCATAAAAGCAGCCTTGTGCGCCACAAATCCCTCAGCCTCAGCCGCATGCCTATCTAGGTGTAAACAGCGAATGTTTGTGCTGCTCAGGCTTCCTTCTCTTCAACTCGCACAACTAGGACGCATTATGGAGATAATATGTGTGCGAGATGGTCACTTCCTTTCCCAAGTCGCATGCCCAAGTCGGTGTAATTTGCGAACACATGTGCTACATGGTTCCACTTCATGTCCAACTCGCAGGTCTATCTCGCACAGCATTGTGGACTTAGTCAAATTTGATTCTGGAAGTCTCTACCTTGCTCAGAGACTCCTTACACCCATCTCTAAAGTCGCAACTTGTTTCCAGAGTATGAACATTCATGGGTGCGAGTTAATCAAGTCGCACACCCAAGTCGCATCATTTTTCATTTCCTCGGAGCACTCCTCATTTGATGCATCATAACTCCTGGAATAATACTCCAAATGGCTTGATTCAAACTCCTATGGCAAGGCAGCTCAATTATCTAGAATTTTGATGAAGAGTGCAAGTGCTTCAAAGGGATGGAAGGGTTCCTGGAGGATTGATATTTGACGTGCATTGCACGGGTCCCAATTGGCTTCTAGACATGCGTTTATTCCGGAAACGTTATCTTATTGCTCATAGCTCTAAATTGAATTATCGCAAACGTTCTGGAAAGAGGACTCAAATATCTTGAATCTCGATGAAGGCACTGTAAGCTAAATCGGTCTGGAAGTGCATCGCCCCTCGCAATCTTTGAGGCGTATCGGGTTTCTACGGAATGAGTGCTAGACCTGTTCGTCTTCCGGTTACCAAATCTTTCAGCTCCGTGGTCCAAATGCCTTGATTCCAACTGTTCTAAACTCTTGACTCAATTATCTCCAATTTTCGTGAATACTCCGACAGCTGAATCGGACGGCAAGACCTTCCGGTAACGGGATTTCCGAGATGAATCTGCACTCGAGATTTTTGGCCGAGAAACTTAACCGCGGTACGTGTTTTTGACCGAGAGATCTACCCGCGAGAACGATTTTGGCCGAGAATCTTCGGCCATCAGTACAGCATTTTGCCGAGAAACCCAAAATTGCTCCTTTTCACCATTTTTGATCATTTCAACTCCATTTCTTCATCTGAATCACATCCCCCACTCCAAATAAGCTCCAAAAGCACCTGTTTAACACTCCAAACCATGCAAAACTCTCTTAGACCTAATGCAATCTCCTAAGTCCTAAAACAATGCTTAAAGACCTAAAATGTATGCAGATGAGACATAATTTGGACTTAAATATGTACACTAAATGATGCAATTTATGAATATATCAACTCCCCCACACTTATCCTTTGCTTGTCCTCAAGCAAAATGATTAAATGAGAGGAAAAGGTTGAATGCATTGGGAGCTCATTTTTCCTTTGAAAGAGAGAAGTGACCACTAAGAGAATTCAAGTTCATGCTCAATATGCAATGCAAGACCATACTCTGATGTATCAACTCAACAGTAATCTCTACAAGTTCTCATATTCCTAAACTCTTTGACATTCATTAAGCTCTTTACCAAGTGGATCAAATGATGCAATGTTCAAACAAGCAAAGTTTGGCTAGGGTGAGGTAATGAGACTAAAATGATCCCATCAGCGCCTGAGTGGGTTCAATGCAGCAAGGGGATCTCTGTATGAATGATCAAACTTTGGCAGAATGCTAAAGGTAAAAAGCAACCTATGCATACAAGGGCAAGGACTCATCCCACCCCACACTCTACTCAAAGCTTTCTCACTTGCTCAACCTCTCTAGAACCTCACTTTCCACACTCTTTTTCCTCTCACTAGGGGACTCACTTTTCATTTTCACACTCAAGTCTTGGAGTTCAAACTTTACATAGCTCTTTTTCACTTTCTTTTGTAACCTCTAGCCTCTTTTTCTTTCTTTTTAAAACATTTGAGCTCTTGGGCTTCTTTTCTTTTCTTTTCACCTTGAGGCTAGACTTTTTCTTTTCAAAACACTAGAGCTCACTTTCTTTGACTCAAAACTCCAAGACTGATTTCTTTTCTTTTTCTATCCCCTAGTTCTCACCATTCTCCTTGTATTTCCACTCATCTCTCCTTTTTCCACTCACCAACAAGTATTCCCTAACACTTAGTTCTCACCAAATCTCTCAGCTCCTTGATGATGGAACTTAACACTCAATGAGTCTTGCCCTTGTCGCTCTAAACCTAACACTTTCTGCTAAGTTTGATCCAAGGTGGCCTTTCAATCACATACAAACATTTGGCTTGAAAGAAGGATGGGTTCAGGGTGAGGAAAACTGATCCAGATGTGGACTCAGCTATTTGAGCTAAGGAAGAGGGTGGTAAAAACAGGATTCTAGCTCAAATATGTATATAGGTATCCACAAGCTTATTCAAACAATGCATCACAAGATAATTTCAAGTCAAGTTCAAGGTTTTTACTTATTAGAGTTGAGTTCAATTCAAACTTGCTTCTCAGATTCAAATCATTTCAAGCCTTGCAAGCACAGAAGTCATTTCACAAGCATATTTAATCTAAATTCTCAAAGTGATGTACTCTCAAGAAAAAAAACTATCATTACTCCCATGCACAATGCGACCTATATGATGCAACAAGACTCAATCCTAAAAATGTGAAATGCAACTACATGATCATTTTTTGTTTTCAAATTTTCAGATATTTCAATTTTTTGGTTTTTTTTTTTTTTAATATGCACTAAATGCTATGCATGATCAAATGAGACTCAAAAAGGCAAAAGAAAAAATAAGAACATATAAAACATGATTAGTAAACACAAAGCCTCTCCCCCATACTTAAATAACACAGTCCCTTGTGTTATAAAAGCATGAGAAAGAGGAAAAATCAAACATGAAATGCAAAAGATAAAGAAAAATGCTAAATGCTCATTTACAAGTGTTTGGAGTGATACCTGGTGTGGTTCTTATGCAAAAGGGGAGTGAGTATCTGCACCAGATGAGGCCAGACATCACTGGAGATGGGTTTGGCTTGGCCTGAACTCCCTTGTGCAGCATGGACTTGTCTTGGACCAACTCGCACACCCATGTAGGTGTGATTTGCGAACAGGTGTGCTACTTGGATCAGGGGAGAACTGACTCGCACACCCATGTAGGTGTGATTTGCAAACAGGTGTGCTAGATGGGACCTGACCTTGTCCAACTCGCACACCCAAGTAGGTGTGATTTGCGAACAGGTGTGCTAGATGGGACCTGACCTTGTCCAACTCGCACACCCAAGTAGCACACCAGGCGGCTCACCAGTTTTCATTCCTTAAGACCGTCCTCAGCTTGTTCTCACACTCCTTTTCATTTTGTCATTGGACCACAACATCCCTAAGTTACCTTAGACCTGAAAACACTTCACAAAACCCATCAAAATATCCTAAAACATGAAAAAGAAGAGAAAAAAAATAAAAATAAAAAGAGTTATGTACAAGGATAAGCTTGGGGTGTCTCCCAAGAGCACTTTGTTTTAAGTCACTAAGTTTGACTTTTCATACTCTTTTCTTAGTGAGTGAGAGGAGGATCTTTGATGCTCCTTGTCTTGTCCATGAATTCAAGCATTAAGTCCCTGTTCATCAGCTCTTGAACACCAGATGACCCTTTGTCTATGAGCTCTTGTGTGAGGATTGCCCTAACTTTTGCAAAAGGTTTTGATCCTTCAATGCCTTTAACCTTGTATTCCACAGCTCCACCATCAAACTTCCATGGAGTGAGAGTTGAGACTTGAGAAGAGGACCCAAGAGTGAATGATTTGGTGCTTGTTGGGTTCTTGTCTTGAGACCCTGAACAATTGCTTTTGTTGCTGCTGACCTCCTTCTCACTTGGTGTGGGAGAAAAAGATTCCAAGCAAGCTTCATCATCACTAAAGAAATCTCCTTCAAACTCAAGATCAGGTCTTACTAAGGATTCTTTCTTCTTCTCAACAGATGCAAGGGGTTGAGCTTCTTCTATAGTTCCAATACTCCCCACATACTTCATCTCATAGTGTTTCAACTCATCAGAATCATCAGATATAACCCCTTAAAATCCAGCAAGAGGAGGTTTAAGGGGATAAGATACTTCATCATCTACCTTTGTAAGCACCACTCTTTGAGTATCAAAGTCCATCCTTGCTCCTGTGGTGTTCAGAAATGGAGTTCCAAGCAGAAGAGGTAGCTCTTTGGTCTTTTTCATCTTCATGACTACAAAATCAGTTGGAACAATGCATTTACCAATCTTCATTGGGTAATCTTCAAGGATTCCATATGGCTTCTTTGATGATGAATCTCCAAAGGTGATTGACATGGGGTGATGCTTAAGACTCTTGATCCCTAGTCTCTCCACCATGTCTAAAGACATTACACTGATGCTTGATCCAGAATCACACAAAGCATTGTCCACTTTCAAATTTCCAAGAGAGCATGAGATGGAGAACTTTCCTGGGTTGCCTAGCTTGGGAATATATTTGGGTTTCACCCTTGTCGAACCAGTGCTAGACACTCCATCAGATGTCCTTCCTTGAACCATTCTCTGATCCTTTCCTTCAGCAATCTCAGAATCATTCTTTTTCATATCAAAACAAGCTGCCTCCCCACCTTATTTCTCAATGTCCTCATTGAGATCACAGAACAAGAACTTAAACTCATCTATGATGGCATTCTCATCATGTTTTGTCGGGAGTTTTTCACTTGAGACATTGCCATGGAGAAGCTCCTCAATTTCTTGGACAGCAGCATGATTCTCATCATTTGAGAGGATTGCATTGCAGTATTCTGTTTGATGTGCAATTGATGTCCCTGGTAAAGATCTTTGAGCTTGAGAACTGCAGTGGCCCTTGTTGTTCTCTAGAGTCTTGACTTTGGAAGCCAGGGTTGAAAGTTGAGTTAGAAGATCAGAATAAGTGCAATCCACCTTGTTGTTAATCTCTGCCATTTTCTTGTTGAAGTCTATGGCACCACTTGCTTGACCTTTGAGGATTTGCTGGAGCAGGTTCTGCACTTCTTGATCCTTATTCTCTGAGTTCTGTTGGAGACTTTGTTGTTGGGGAGAGAGAAAACCTTGTTGTTGAGTGTCTTGAGGATAGAAGTTCTGGTTTGGGGGATTGTTGTAGTAGGTAAAGCCCTTTTGGTAACCTTGTTGGCCACCTACAAAGTTCACCTCAGCTGTGATGTTTTCCCTTTGAAATGTGTCTTGAAACACATGATTCACATCTCTAACAAAGTTGGCTGACTGATGAGAAGCTAAGAGAAGTGTGTCTAGCTTTTCATTGAGAGACTTGATGTCTTTCCTTGTCCTTTCCTCTTCAGCACACACAGCTCCTCTTGAATTCCTTTCAAAGTCTGATCCATAAAGCTCATCACTATGAGCTACATTCTCCACTAGGGTCATGGCATCATTGACTTCCTTGGTCATGAAATTACCATTTGAAGCTGTGTCCAAGAGAAGTCTGACCTTTGGTAAAGCACCTCTGTAGAAGGTACTTAGCAGCTGACAATCTGAGAATCCATGGTGAGGGCATTGCATGGTATACCCTCTAAATCTTTCCCAAGACTCACAAAATGATTCATGGTTCTTCTGAATGAAACTTGAGATTTCATTTCTTAACCTTGCTGTTCTTGATGAAGAGAAGAACTTGGTTAGAAATGCTCTTTTGCATTGCTCCCAAGTTGTTACTGATCCTTGAGGTAGAGACTTTTCCCACTGATGAGCTTTGTCTCCTAGAGAAAAAGGGAATAGCCTCAACTTGAAACTGTCCTCACTCACTCCATTCATCTTAGTTAGATCATAAACTCTATCAAAGTTGTCAATGTGATCTAATGGGTCTTCTAATGCCAAGCCATGGAACTTGTTTGATTGCACCATGTTGATCAAGCCGGATTTGATCTCAAAATCGTTTTCAGGTGTAGGAGCTTGAATCCCATATCTCTGACCCTGAGTATTGGCCTCATCACCAGCTCCCACAACTATTCTTGGACGTGGTGCTGGACCCTCTTGCTGAGCCTGGTGGTTTCCATTACCACCATGAGCCTGTTGCCCTTGATCCATATCCAACCTCTCAATGTGCTCAGCTCTTTCTCTTTGTCTCATTGCTTGACTTCTGGTGTTCATACACCTGAAAACAAAGACAGCACTTGAAAGGTAATCAGTAAAACAAAAGAAAATGATTTGATCTCAAGAAGATCCAAAGTCCTAATGCTAGAATGAATCTCCAATTGGCAACGGCGCCAAATTGATAGTAGGAATTTTTCAATCCTTGATCAATTCCTCAACTACTCATGTCAATGTAGCACTTGAGGTATCAATCCAAATGGAGAGATTCTAGACACTAGAACTATGAGGAGCTATCTTAATTCAAGTCTAATAAGCAGATGAGTTGGTAACAAGGTGATCTATAAACATAAAACAAATAAGAACAAGCAGTAATTAAGAATTAAACAAGCAAACAAGACAAACAAAACAAAGACTCAAATTCAAATATAGAGAAAGCTAAACCTCTAGATGTGATCATTGATTAGGGTGCTTTAAATGTGAATTCATGATGCTAAGCAAACAATGCAACACTTGCAATTCTTTAGTCTAGACTTCCAAATAAGATTAATTCATTCTCATGACAAGAATCCCTTTGTTAATTACAAAATCAATACTAATTCCCATTAGATGAATAAGCAATCAACAAGCATAAGGTTCCAAGTCTAAAATGACCAGACAGCCTCTTTGTGCATCATGTTAAGAGCTAAGAAAGACTGAATCTTATACAGAAATATAAAGCAAGCATCACATGATCTCAAATTCCAATTAACTTAGAACTTTAATCTAGATTAATCCTCTCATGAAGGCATTAACCTCTACACTAATCCATTTTCAAACCAAATCATCATTTGTGAAATATGAATCAATGAGCATTAAGAAACAGTTCTAATATGTCATTCATGCATTTAACAATCATTCCCATGATGAAAAAGGCATAAACCCTTAAGTTAGCTCATTCAGGCATTTCATCAAACACCTTGTGGGTGGAGAAATGCCTAAGTTCTAGACCAAGCTTATAATGAGAGATCTAGCATTAAGAGCAGCTAACTAAGGAAAGGAAATGAGAATTTAGAACCTAAACATCATAAGTCAAACATCAAAGCACCCTAATCTACACACCTAGAAACTTAAAAGAAGACTACTCACTAATCATGATGAACACACCATTTCCTTTGCAAGAAGTGATGTTAATCATGATTAGAAGCAAAGATAAGAAGATGAGATGATAAGAAACAGACTTAGATTGATTAAATCCTTGAGATATCTATTAACAAACTCGTTTTTTTAACAAAAGGGGAAAGAGAAACAAGAGAAAAACAAAGCTTAAGTCTTGGAAAAAACCCTAAAAAGCATATATAGTGTCTCTTGCGGACCGGGTCAGCCCAGGACAAACTGGGTACTGACCCGACTTCAAATGGGTCATGTCTCAAGTGTGCGACATGGTCAGGTGCTTCCCAAGTCGCAGGCCCAAGTCGTACAGCCATAGAAACAGCCTTGTGCGCCATAAATCCCTCAGCCTCAGCCGCAATGCCTATCTAGGTGTAAACAACGAATGTTTGTGCTGCTCAGGCTTACTTCTCTTCAACTCGCACAACCAGGACGCATTATGGAGATAATATGTGTGCGAGATGGTCACTTCCTTTCCCAAGTCCCATGCCCAAGTCAGTGTAATTTGCGAACACATGTGCTACATGGTTCCACTTCATGTCCAACTCGCAGGTCTATCTCGCACAGCATTGTGGACTTAGTCAAATTTGATTCTGGAAGTCTATACCTTGCTCAGAGACTCCTTACACCCATCTCTAAAGTCGCAACTTGTTTCCAGAGTATGAACATTCATGGGTGCGAGTTAATCAAGTCGCACACCCAAGTCGCATCATTTCTCATTTCCTCGGAGCACTCCACGTTTGATGCATCATAACTCCTGGAATAATACTCCAAATGGATTGATTCAAACTCCAATGGCAAAGCAGCTCAATTATCTAGAATGTTGATAAAGAGTGCAAGTACTTCAAAGGGATGGAAGGGTTCCTGGAGGATTGATATTTGAATTGCATTGCACGGGTCCCAATTGGCTTCTAGACATGCGTTTATTCCGGAAACGTTATCTTATTGCTCATAGCTCTAAATTGAATTATCGCAAACGTTCTGGAAAGAGGACTCAAATATCTTGAATCTTGATGAAGGCACTGTAAGCTGAATCGGTCTGGAAATGCACTGTCCCTCGCAATCTTTGGGCGTATCAGGTTTCTCCGGAATGAGTGCGAGACCTCTTCATCTTCCGGTTACCATATCTTTCAGATCCGTAGTCCAAATGCCTTGATTCCAACTGTCCTGAACTCTTGACTCAATTATCACCAACTTTTTGGAAGACACCGGCAGCTGAATCGGACGGCAAGACCTTCCGGTAACGGGATTTACGAGATGTATCTGCACTCGAGATTTTTGGCCGAGAAACTTAACCGCGGTACGTGTTTTTGGCCGAGAGATCTACCTGCGAGAACGATTTTGGCCGAGAATCTTCGGCCATCAGTACAGCATTTTGCCGAGAAACCCAAAATTGCTCCTTTTCACCATTTTTGATCATTTCAACTCCATTTCTTCATCTGAATCACATCCCCCACTCCAAATAAGCTCCAAAAGCACCTGTTTACCCTTGATTGTCGTATCAACTGCGAGAGGGAACAAGTTTTACCCTTAACAAAACAAATGAAAGCCGCAAGTGCACAGCTAATCAGTTGTAGTATTTAGGGATCGAATCCACAGAGATTTGTGTGCCTGGTATTCTTCTACGGTTTTTAACTTTATGTCTAGACTAGATTGGTTTTTAAAGGTTGGTTGTTTGTTTTGCGAATTAAACTAAAAACAAAGAAAGCAAATAAATCTATCATAAAAAGCAAGTAAGAAAATCGAATGAAATGCAATTAGAATAAGCAAAATATCGAATGAAAGACTAATAAGGCAAGTGAAATATCGCATGAAAGGTAAATTAAGCAAGTAAAATATCGAACTAAGGGAATTGAAATGCAGGTCTAAGAAAGCAATAAAAATCGATGGAGTTGTAAACTATGGCTAAAAACGCTGAGCTTTTGGGGACTCTAAGGGATCATAATCGGTTTTAACACTAGGGTAAATAGATTGGGATTGACGGATAACGATATATGGGTTCTAGAGCTAGAGTACGGCGGTATGAGTACGTCACTGTCGTGATCATAACCAACTGTTTCTCGCAACCCTGACCAGTAGGTTTCCACTCTGGCCCTGGAAGGGAGAGAACGCAAGAGCTGCACAAGACTCGTCAACACTCACGATCTCGCCGCAGGTAGGTTTCCACTCCTACGGAAAAATCGCCTGTTTCATTCTAGGGCTGATACTTAATGAAAACTTTCGCAACACTAACTATCTAGATCAGATACTAGGTGATCAATCAAGCATACATGCAATAAGAACAAGAATAAACAGAGAACAAGTCGAAATCCCAGATCTATAAACCTAGATGTCTTAATCGATTATGAGAGCCCCTTTTGGGAACCCGAAGCCCAACTCGAGATCTACTAAGACATGGCTGAGGTCGACATCATCATCGGTTTTAATAAAAGTAATAAAAAACAGTAAAGAAAAGAGATAAAGAAAGCTTTTCTATTGAAGAACTCGGACTTGAACAATCTTCTACAAAAATCTCATAAAAACGGCTAAAGGAAAAGGGTTTCTGTAAAGTGTGTATTGCTCTCTCTAAAAACGACCTAAATGACATGTATTTATAGTCTCCAATACTCCATGGTCTCTAGGGTTCCGGAATTGAGGCTGAGAATGACTTTGGGCTTCAGATACATGGGCTTTAATTCGGAGATTCATTGCCGCGGTCGGGAGTGTTGTGACCGCGGGGATTGGCTGGTTGGCCACGGTCGGGAAGCTTTTGACGGCGGGAAATAGGTTGATCACCGCGGTCACATGACTTGCTGGCCGACTTCGAGTGGCTCCGGGGCTAATGGAATATCTTGAGATCCAACCGTTGGAATGTCTCCAAACCAAGTGCATTTGAAAGCTGGTTGATTCTTCTATAAGTTGTCCAATTTTGAGGGTGATCAGACGGTGAGAAGGTCTTCGTCTCTCCATGAGAGTTCTGATGGTCTGCATTTATTCAAAAGAGTCTTTTTGTTCCATTTTGTGCCTCTTTATCCCAAATTACCTGAAAAGTCTTTTAAAATCCGGAAACATAGAAATCCTTTGAAAACCTTTGAAAATGGAGTAAAAACACCTGTAAAAGATATTAAAGCGATCCATAAAAATGGTCAAAATCTGGTGTTATCAAGTCCCCCAGACTTAGTCTTTTGTTTGTCCTCAAACAAAACAAAGGCTAAACCTCGGTGAGAGGTTTGAAAACGCAGGAACTAAACAAAATCTCAGAGACCAAACTTCTAGACCAATATCTATTCGTATGCATCAATCGGGAATAGCCTAGAAAATTCTCACTAGCAATACAGGCATAACTAGTCCGTTAATCCGTCATGCGAAAATCTATGCACTAGGATCTAACTTCCAGTCAACTAGCTCTTAACATTCATTGAAAATCTCAGTGGTTCTCATCAAAGAAAGTCTAGGCAAGGCAATCTAGGCTAGGTGTTAAAAAGGTTATTCTAGGGGTAAGGCTTAAAGTGTCTACGGGTTACCTAAAAATCTGGAGGATGCAGGATATTATGCAAAACCGCAAGAGAGAGTTAAGCTGTTGGTATCCACAGTTTTCAGTCACTTTCTTCTTGCCATAGATTCCTGGTCTTCTTCCTCAGGTTCTCTCCTAACTCCCCCAAACTTAGATTTTTGTAAATCTTTCAAAATCATAGCTCCTTAAACGAATAGTGGTTGCTTATTGCTCCACAAATTTTGACAATCTAAGACTCATTGGGCTTTTTGTTTCCCTTTCGCTTTTCACTCTTTTTTGTTTTTTTTTTTTTTGAGAAAGGGAACACCTTTAGATATAGTCTTAGAGAGCAAGAAATTACCAGTCAATATCTGTCTTGTAAAGCTTCATGATGTTTCTGATACTCTTCCTTCCCAATTCCATTCAGTCTCCTTTGTGAGTGACTGAAAACTGTGTCGCTCCTCTTCTCTCCGACGTTTTTGCACATATCTGCTGATATAAACTAAAGAGAGAATGCATGAGGATTGAAAACAAGGGTTTCCGGTTTAGGGTATGGTACCAGATAAAGATAAACTGGTCATCTAGGACGACAAAGAGTGGTAAAGTGAGGGTAAAAGATGTCCTAGATGTGTATGTCGATGCCTGCCTAAAATCAATGATGAGAAAATTAGATATCAATATTAAGTCCAAATAAAATGAGCTAGTATATCCTGTCAGAAAGAATCTCCATGAATAGAAGTCCTCTGGTGGGAGTTCGTAGTGCAAGTACTCTAGCTACCGCCTAGTCTAGTGCTAACCACAAATGAGCTATCATGCATAGTGTAGAAGCGTGCAGGTCTAAATCATCATAGTTTTGCGTCAAACATTCCTGAAAAATACTTAATGTCGAATAGGTTACATATTAAAATTTAAAAAGTACTTGGAATTTAAAAACAAAAGCAAGAAAATGATTAGTACGGATAGACATCCTCCCCCAGACTTAAATCACACTGTCCCCAGTGTGAAAAAGTTGGTGAGAAGATGGAGAATAAAAGCGAAATAAAATAAAAAGAAAAGAAAATGATGATAGAACCGTGATGGTAGTGAAGTGCTGATCAATTACTCATCCTCCGATGTGTCGTCTGTGAACTGGTGCTGCTCCTGTAGGAAGGTGACAACGCGCCCAAAGCGTCGTCCCTGTCTCTCAAATCTGCGCTCCAGATCGGAATGAGTGTGCGATGATGTAGATGATGAGGTGTGGCCGGTCGAAATAGATGGCTGAAAATGAGCACGGGCCGCAGCTGCATCACGCTTCGCCTTAGCCACTATGTATTGGCCAATGGTGAATGGTAGACGAGGTACAGAAGGCAGAAAATCATCAGGTTCCGGAGTCCATCATGGACGTCCTCCGTTACACAATCTCGGGATAGATGCTGAAGGCAAGCTGACTCGGTGCTCCTCAGTGCCAGTGAAATACTTGTAACCAAACCTGTCTGGATCGAAAGCGGCACGAGAGATAGTGTGATCGCGAGAGAGATAAAGTAGATCATACCAGACATCGGGAAGTGGCTCACCAGATGAGAAATCGAATCCTACAGCCTGTAGTATCGCTGTAATAGCACTCCCGAAAGCTGGAGTAGCGTCCTCGCAACCATGTAAATCATGCTTCACCTTTACCATGTTCTGCGCTATGATCTAGGTAAAGCGGGCAAGTCGTGGATCGTCCATAAATGGGATCTGAAGTGTAATGAGCTCAGTCTTCAAAACACCTCCCATGTTGGCTCTAGAGAAGATCGTGTGTGCTAAGAGTTTGTGCACAACTCTCACTACTGGATGAGTAAGAAGGGCTGACTTCGATCTCCCACTATCATAGACTCCATGACCCATCTCTCTCCACAAGTTAGAATCCGGTTCATCTTCAAGGTAGATGCCATCAGTGTATGGAAGCTTAAGAGCTTCACAAAGCTCAGAAATGGTGAGAGAATAAGGCTGTCCGCGGATAGAGAATGACAAGATGCCATCTGATGCTCTGGGGTTCCTCCTCTTTGTGTGGTGGAGTGTAATAGTCGCTAAGAACTCACGGACTAGCTCAGGATAAGTCGGAAGGTTCAGCTCCATGTAGGGTCTCAGCTTAAGTGCATCGATGTACCAGATCACATCCTCTCTGATTCCAAGCATCTCGAGTGTATGATAATCAATGCAAGGCGTGGGTTTGATGTTCAGCTTCTTGAAACGTCTTGCATAGTTCACTCTTGGGTTTGTCTCCCTCCCAATGTATCGAATCTGTGGTGGCTCGGGAGCTGCTCGTGTTTCTCTTGAGTGCTGGAGCAATCTCATCACATAGTTTCTTCTTCTCGGTCTGGCTTGGTTCAGCATATACTCTCCCAGAGTAGCATCATCGGGGAGAGCTGCTCGTGTTTCTCTTGGTTCAGCATGTACTCTCCCAGAGTAGCAGCATGTAATCTCCCAGAGTAGCACCAGCATGTAATCTGTGGTGGCTCGGGAGCTGCTCGTGTTTCTCTTGATTTTAACACATTAAGATTCGTTATACTAATACTAGCATAAAGAGATTAATTAAAACCATGAGCAAACAAAATTGATATTAAATCAGAGAAATCAAGTAGTTCATGACCAGATTCGGATTTTTTATGTTCTCAACATAGAAATCTTCTAAAAAACGGTTTTTATGAGCAATTTCCATGTAAATTCTAAAGATTACCCAATACTAATCACTAATCACACAAGACTTAATCAAACTCATCAATTTTGCTGTTCCAAATTCGATTTTTATGAAGCATGTAGAATCCAAATTTCAAAAATCTCAATTCCTCTTAAGCTAGGTGCTAAAATCGATTTTTAGAGAACCTAAATGGATAATCTATCATTCTTAAGCTATTTCCACCATCAATAGACCAAAATTTGGGTTTTTAAGGAAAACCCTAAGTTCTAAAATCGAGTAAAAATGGCGAGTTTGAGGTTCATACCTTGCTGGAAAGAGAGATTTGATGGCAGAATTGAAATCAGCTTTGAAAAAGAGTGAGGTTTGAGCCAAAAATCTCTTAAAAAGCTTAAGAATTGAAAAATGTGTTCTTTCTCCTAAATCTCCAAATCTTTTGGAAGAGAAGAGAAGAAGGAGTTTTGATCCAAAAATTTTGTTTCTTTTCTTTAAAAGGCGTTTTTGTAGCAAAAACGGAAAATCTCTAGAAATTTTTAAGTTTACGGGAACTTACCTTTCTTGTTTGCACATTAGGAAAGTTTAAAACTTACGGAGGATCTTTTCGGGTTTTACCGGGAACATTTCGGGAAGCACCGGGAATCACCGGGAATCACCAGGTAACACCAGGTAAACACCAGGCAACACCGGGAATCACCAGGCAAACACCGGGAATCACCAGGCAAACACCAGGCAACACCGTGAAAACACCAGGCAACACCGGGAATCACCAGGAAAACACCAGGCAACACCGAAAAGCGGCGGAAATCCGCGGAATCACATCAACGACCAACGGCCGCGGTCAGGAGACGCGCGACCGCGGTGGTCGAGTGCTCGGCCGCGGTCACAATCACGGTGCCGCGGTCGATTTTTAGATAACCTAAATGGACAATCTATCATTCTTAAGCTATTTCCACCATCAATAAACAGAGATTTGGGCTTTTTAAGAAAACCCTAAGTTCTGAAATCAATTAAAAATGGCGAGTTTGAGGTTCATACCTTGCTGGAAAGAGGGATTTGATTGCAGAATTGGAATCAGCTTTGAAAAAGAGTGAGGTTTGAGCCAAATTTTTTTTAAAAAGCTTAAGAATTGAAAAATGTGTTCTATCTCCTAAATCTCCAAATCTTTTGGAAGAGAGGAGAAGAAGGAGTTTTGATCCAAAAAGTTTGTTTCTTTTCTTTAAAAAGCGTTTATGAAACAAAAACGGAAATTTCTGAAAATTTTTAAGTTTACGGGAACTTACCTTTCTTGTTTGCACATTAGGAAAGTTTAAAACTTACGGAGGATCTTTTTCGAGTTTTACCGGGAACATTTCGGGAAGCACCGGGAATCACCAGGAATCACCAGGTAACACCAGGTAAACACCAGGAAACACCGGGAATCACCAGGCAAACACCGGGAATCACCAGGCAAACACCAGGCAACACCGGGAAAACACCAGGCAACACCGAAAAGCGACAGAAATCCGCGGAATCACCTCAACAACCAACGACCGCGGTCAGGAGACGCACGACCGCGGTGGTCGAGTGCTCGGCCGCGGTCAAATTCACGGTGCCGCGGTCGATGCTCCCTTGGCCGCAGGTCGGTCAGTCGCGACTGCGGCTCTTCCTCCTGCGGCCTTTGTCCAACCTTCTCGTCTTTGCCGGGCCGAGCAGCTAAAAACCTACCTTTTTCTTCTTGGTTTTCTTAATTTTCTTTTTTAAAATACCTAAAACTTAAAAAGAAAAAGAAAGTATAAATTGTAAAAAAGGAAAAGAAAACTAAAAGAAAGAGTACCTAAATGGGTTGCCTCCCATTAAGCGCTTTTGTTTTAAGTCGTTTAGCTCGACGTAAGCATGAGGAATCAGGCTGATTTGAATGGCACTCCACTTGATGTGCCTTTATCACTTCCGGTGGCTTGAGGTTTTACTTCTTCTCCTTGAGGAGCCGTCTTCTTTCCTTTACTCTTCTTTCGGACTTTAATATTGTTTAAAACTCTTTTTGTGTTTTCGATCAGCTCCTGGATTTGGTCCTCACTAGTTTCCGTTGCATCTGGTGGAATGATGATCTTGATCTCTGCAAATGCTTTCGGCTTCTCCTTTTCTTTCTCTTTTGGCCTGTTTCCTTTGCTTGGAAAATCATCTAAGATAGTCGGATAGTACCTTTTTCGATCCACATTGAGGAAAACAGCATTCCAGTTTGCGTGATCGATTACAACTCCTACTGTAGCTAGAAATTGTCTCCCTAAAATGAGTGGCCTCTCCTTGTCTTTATCCATCTCCAGGACTTGGAAATCTGCTGGAACGATTTTGTCACCCACTAGAACTTGTAAATCATGAATCGCCCCTTCAGTATCTTTTTGAGATGAATCTCCAAAAATAACCTTAACCGTCGACGTCCTTAAGGTTTTTATGCCCAATTTTTCGGCAAATGTCTTAGACATGATGTTGACATTGGCTCCGGAATCGCACAGGCAGTCTGTAAACTTGATTCCTGAAATGAAACACTGGAAAACAAAACGTCCCGGATCATCGGCTTTGGTAAGCCTTTGAAACGGTGATCGTTCAGGTACCTTAAACGGTGGCTGCTTGGGATCGATATCCTTGTACAGTGGTACAAATATTGGGGTTTCTTCTTTCTTTACATCGGTTTCGGCCTCTTCTTCGGGCAATGTGGTTATGGCGTTGCAAGACTTCTTAGGGTTATCTTCAACTCTTCCTGGAAGTACTCCACTTTGCCTCTTCATAGAGTCGGCTGTTTGGGCGACTTGCACATCTAACTTTTTTACGTGCGAAGATAAAGATTCAAACTTACCGTTCAGATCATTGTACATGCAGTCCACTTTCACGTTCACGTCTTTAGATGCTTTTTCGTTCGTCATAACGAGCTGTTGGATTGACTGTTCAAGTCTACCGATTTGTGAAGCTAGCTGGTTCGTCGTGACTCCCTGCTGTTGTACAAATTGATTGTTAAAACCCGTAACTTGGTAATTATATGGCTGTCGCGGTTGATATGGTACTATTCCTCCAACGTTTCCACCTTGAAACTTGTTTTGAAAGGATTTTTGCTGAGGCGGGTAGTACTGGTCTTGAGGATTCTCCACATTTGGATTGCGGTAAGAAAGATTGTTGTAATTTGCATTCCGGAAGTTGTTGTTGAAGCTATTGTTGGAGCGATTTTGGTATGGCACCAGTGCTCCTACGTAGTTCACATCTTCTTCTTGAAAGGCTAGATTAATGTGATCGATATCACTAGGTCCTCCATCTTCTGCGCCATTGTTGGTCTCACAAGCATGGATTGGGCGATTGTTGCTCTTCAGAAGCTGGCTCACCATGTTCTTCAACTCGGTTATCTCCTTGTTGTCTGTTCCGGTTTGCTTCATCGATCGATCGTATTCAAGACAGTCATTGCTATTGGCTTGAGCCAAATTTTTGATGAGAGCTCCTCCTTGGGTTATCGTCTTTTGTCCAAAATCTCCATTGCTAGCTGTATCAAGTGAAAGTTTGTATTTTGGTTGCAAACCTCGGTAAAATGTGCTCAGCAGGCTTGATCCATGAAATCCATGGTGAGGGCAATCACGTTCATACACCTTAAAACGCTCCCAGACTTCATAGAAAGATTCAGTTATCCCTTGTTGAAAGTTTGAGATCTTTGTTCTCAACTGATTCGACCTTGATTTAGTGTAGAAGTGGTTCAGGAAAGCATTTCTGCATTCTTCCCAATTGGTAATCGATCCTGCAGGAAAAGATTTCAACCAACGGTGATTTTTATCTGCTAATGAAAAAGGGAACAATTTACACTTTAAATAGTCTGGTGGAATTTGATTTGTTCTCATCATGCTGCAAATTCCTTCAAAGAGCTCGATATGGTCCATTGGGTGTTCAGAAGGAACTCCATGGAACTGGTTTTGCTTCACCAATGAGATGATTTGAGGCTTGACTTCAAACTCATTCCGGTTTGGAAATGGTACTTGAATTGCAGATCAATTCTGAAAATTTTGAGTAGGTGCATCAAAATCAGCTATGTGATGGTTCCTGGCTTGTCTTCGGTGTTGATTTGCTGGCGGAATGGGGCGGTGAATGCGTTCATTCGGCTGCATTGATGGGTGGATCAAGGTCTTCACGTCCTTCTCTCTCTCGGTTCTGGTGGTTTCTTGGAGGAACCTCATCCTCCTCTCCATCTTGTCGAGCATGATCACCTTCTCTGTGATCATTCTCTTCATTTTCTCCATGTTCGGACCCGTCTTGGTCCATATTTAAAGTTCGATTAATAGGATCTCCAGGCTGGTCGTCGTTGGCCATTCCTTGCGTTCGTCTAAGTCTTCGAAGTTCTCTTTCGTGTCTGTCTATCTTGTCTAGAATTGGAATGTTTTCTACAGGTCTGCGCCTGGTATTCATGCAATTCAGAGAAAAACAAAAGAAGGGAAAGATAATTCAGAAAAACTTTAAGAAAGAACTAGAGATCAGGTGTCTAGAACAGAAGTTAAAACAAGAAAAATAGCAAAAGGCAGCGAAACAAATCCCCGACAACGGCACCAAAAACTTGATTGTCGTATCAACTGCGTGAGGGAACAAGTTTTACCCTTAACAAAACAAATGAAAGCCGCAAGTGCACAGCTAATCAGTTGTAGTATCTAGGGATCGAATCGACAGAGATTTGTGTGCCTGGTACTCTTCTACGGTGTTTAACTTTATGTCTAGACTAGATTGGTTTTTAAAGGTTGGTTGTTTGTTTTGCGAATTAAACTAAAAACAAAGAAAGCAAATAAATCTATCCTGAAAAGCAAGTAAGAAAATCGAATGAAATGCAATTAGAATAAGCAAAATATCGAATGAAAGACTAATAAGGCAAGTGAAATATCGCATAAAAGGTAAATTAAGCAAGTAAAATATCGAACTAAGGGAATTGAAATGCAGGTCTAAGAAAGCAATAAAAATCGATGGAGTTGTAAACTATAGCTAAAAACGCTGAGCTTTTGGGGACTCTAAGGGATCATAATCGGTTTTAACACGGCGGTATAAGTACGTCACTGTCGTGATCATAACCAACTGTTTCTCGCAACCCTGACCAGTAGGTTTCCACTCTGGCCCTGGAAGGGAGAGAACGCAAGAGCTGCACAAGACTCGTCAACACTCACGATCTCGCCGCAGGTAGGTTTCCACTCCTACGGAAAAATCGCCTGTTTCATTCTAGGGCTGATACTTAATGAAAACTTTCGCAACACTAACTATCTAGATCAGATACTAGGTGATCAATCAAGCATACATGCAATAAGAACAAGAATAAACAGAGAACAGGTTGAAATCCCAGATCTATAAACCTAGATGTCTTAATCGATTATGAGGGCCCCTTTCGGGAACCCTAAGCCCAACTCGGGATCTACTCAGACATGGCTGAGGTCGACATCATCATCGGTTTTAATAAAAGTAATGAAAAACAGTAAAGAAAAGAGATAAAGAAAGCTTCTCTATTGAAGAACTCGGACTTGAACAATCTTCTACAAAAATCTCAGAAAAACGGCTAAAGGAAAAGGGTTTCTGTAAAGTGTGTATTGCTCTCTCTAAAAACGACCTAAATGACATGTATTTATAGTCTCCAATACTCCATGGTCTCTAGAGTTCCGGAATTGAGGCTGAGAATGACTTTGGGCTTCAAATACATGGGCTTTAATTCGGAGATTGATTGCCGCGGTCGGGAGTGTTGTGACCGCGGGGATTGGCTGGTTGGCCATGGTCGGGAAGCTTCTGACGGCGGGAAATAGGTTGATCACCGCGGTCGCGTGACTTGCTGGCCGACTTCGAGTGGCTCCGGGGCTAATGGAATATCTTGAGATCCAACCGTTGGAATGTCTCCAAACCAAGTGCATTTGAAAGCTGGTTGATTCTTCTATAAGTTGTCCAATTTTGAGGGTGATCAGACGGTTAGAAGGTCTTCGTCTCTCCATGAGAGTTCTGACGGTCTGCCATTATTCAAAAGAGTCTTTTTGTTCCATTTTGTGCCTCTTTATCCCAAATTACCTGAAAAGTCCTTAAAAATCCGGAAACATAGAAATCCTTTGAAAACTTTTGAAAATGGAGTAAAAACACCTGTAAAAGATATTAAAGTGATCCATAAAAAATGGTCAAAATCCGGTGTTATCATCTTGACAGGCAGATCTTCTAAGATCCCAACAGGTAACCTAACTGATCTGTCTGCAAGGACAAGAGAGATCCTTGCAGGTTTGAATATTCTAAAGCCAAGCTTCTTTGCTATGGAGAATGGCATCAAGCTGACAGATGCTCCCAGATCAAAGAGGCATCAAGAGAATAGTAGAGGCCCAATGGCACAAGGGAGTGTGAAACTCCCTGGATCAGTCAGCTTTCTTGTAATGGACTTTTTCTGAATGATGGCACTGCATTCATGACTCAATACCACCATTCCTTGAAGCTCTTTAGTCTTGTTCAGAATAGCATCATTTAAGAACTTACCCATCTTTGGCATCATTAAAAATGCATCAATGAGAGGCATTGTGAGTGGTGTCTCATTGAGTGCCTTTTGAAATACAGCTCTTGTCTACAAGCTGCTTCTTAAATCTCCCTGGAAATGGGAGCTTGGGTTGGTATGGAGGTGGTGGGACATATATCTTTTCTGGTTCAGGTTCCTTTTCCATCTCTTTACCCTTTTCTTTCCTTGGTCTCTCAGAAACTTGATCATCTTTTAAGGCTGCCTCCCCCTCAGTTTGATCATTGTCCTCAATGATCACATTGTTGTGCTCAATACCAGGTTGCTCCTTGCCACTCCTCTGTGTAATGGCTTTAGCATATTCCTTGGGGTTGGGTTCAGGCTTTCCAGGTAGTTGGCCTTGGTTCCTTGAGCTAGAGGCCTGGTTTTGCTTCAATTCCTTGATGTCCTGCTGCATGGATGCATACTGGCTTGCAAATACCTGTTGACCCTGAAGCAGTGGTTGCAGAATCCCAACCATATCTGACCCCATCTGTGGTTGCTGCTGAACCGGTGTTGGCTGAAACTGATGTTGAGTTGGCACCTGCTGTTGGAACTGTGGTGGACCAAACCCTGGTGGTGCCTTTTGCTGTTGTGGCTGACCATATTGCTGTTGAGGTTGGCTGAATTGTGGCTTAGACTGGTAAGAGCTCTGAAATTGAGGTTTAGGCACAAAACCTTGTTGAGGATGATAAACCTGGTCTTGTGGGTTTGCCACATTGTTGCTTCTATAAGACAGGTTGTTGTTGGCATTGTAGTTGTTGAACCTTTGGAATCTGTTTTGGTGCCCAATGTAGTTCAGCTCCTCTTGTGTCAAGCCTTATTCATTGATGTTTTCAAAGTTTGGAGAATCATCATATTCACCAACATAGTGAATTGGTTTTTGAGAAACCAATTTCAACTTGTCTAGTTCACTCCTCATCTCCTTAACTTCTCTAGTGAGCCTCTGTTCTGAGCTTGAACCTTCTGATCTGTTTGTTCTGTTATAGTCTTCACCATAAGTGTCATTGCTCATTGCTAAGTTCTCAACTAGCTCTAAAACAGCATGAATCTCCTTTCCCAGAAAGTTTCCATTGGAGGCAGTATCCAGCTGGTTTCTAATCTTGGGAAGAGCCCCTCTATAAAGTGTGCTGAGAAGAGAAGCTTCACTAAACCCATGGTGTGGGCACTGATTAGTGTAGCTCCTGAATCTCTCATATGCTTCACCAAAACTCTCATTGCTATGCTGAGTGAAGTTGGAGATTTGCTTTCTTAGCTTTGCTGTTCTGGAGGTTGAGAATAACTTAGACAGAAATGCCTGCTTGCATTGCTCCCAAGTCTGAATAGAGCCTCTTGGAAGATTCTTCTCCCATTGGTGTGCTTTCTCACCAGGACTGAAGGGGAATAATCTGAGCTTGAAACTGTCTTCAGATACTCCATTTATCTTTGTTAACTCACATAGTTTATCAAATTGATCCAAGTGTTCCAAGGGATCTTCCATTGCCAATCCATGGAACTTTGAGTTCTGGACCATATTCAACAAGGATGCCTTCACCTCAAAGTTGTTGTTTTGCACAGGTGGTGCTTGAATTCCAGCTCCATACTGATGAGTATTGGCCCTGTCATTATCTCCAACATAGACCTGTGGCTGCTCATATCTCCTTTTTTTGTGTTGGAAGGGCTGATGGTGGTGCACCTGTTGTCTTTGCTGTACATTGGCCTGATGCCTCTGCTGATTAGCTGGAGCTTGTCCCTGGTGGACATAAGCTTGCTGTTGATGCACCTGTTCCTGATGAACATTACCCTGATGTAACCCTTGACCAGCTCCATTACCAGCTGCATTACCAGCTCCATTACCCTGAGCCTGTTCCTCCTGAGCCGGTTGCTCCTTGTCAACCACATGCTCTCTTTGATCTTCAATATCAGCCTGATCAATCTGTCTTCCACGCCTGTCCCTTCTTCTCCTTGGTACCAAAAGATTAATGTTGTCGTTTTAGGGGAAAGGTGGATCACAGCTTCTTGATCTGGACCTGGTATTCATGCACTTGAAACTCACAAACAGAACTTGAAAGAAATTAGAAAACACAAAATAAAATGCTTGATCTCAAGAAATGACACAATCTTAATGCTATCACACTTTGGCAACGGCGCCAATTGATAACTTAGAGTTTTCAAGGCTCTAAATGAGGGGTTATCAATCCCTTTTGTCACTTTGCAGTACAAAGGGTATCAATCCATCATGTGTAGACACTAAGATGCAGAGTCAGTTCTTAATTCAAGCCAAATGAGTGAGGTTTTGATGTTACTTCCACTAAACAAACCTAAAACAAGAATAAAGCTAATGATCAACTTAAATAAGCAAATGACAAGATGTGATGATATGGAATGATGGAAGCATGAGATTCTAGACATGATAGTTGGCTAGGGTGCTTTGATGCTAAATCAGGAATGCTAATAACAATGATGAGACATGATTCAAGTGATTTAGAACTCTAATCTAGATTAATCCTCTCATGAAGGCATTAACCTCTACACTAATCCATTTTCAAACCAAATCATCATTTGTGAAATATGAATCAATGAGCATTAAGAAACAGTTCTAAAAGATCATTCAAGCAAATAACAAAACATTATCATGCAGCAAATGCTTAAACCTCTAATACAGCTCTTTCAGGAATTTCATCAAACACTTGTGGTGCATGAAATTCCCATAATCTAGATTAAAAGTGATGTGCAAGGATCTAGCCTAGAGAACAGCTGTTTAGAGAAATGAATCAATGAATCTAGCCCTAAGCACTCCTAATCTATCACCTTAGCACCCTAACCTACACATCTAGAACCTCATTAAGCTAAACTGCTCATTAATCATATTAATCTAATGAACAATGTGAATCACACACAATATTCAAAAGAAACAACTCTTACAAAGAACTCTCTTTGAAGAAAACGAAAATGCTTTTTATTTAAGATTGAATGGTGATTTGTACAAATGATATAATGAGCTTTATATAGAGCTCTTACAACGTTCTAAAGTCTAAAAAGAAGAAAAGAAATCTTAGCAATAAGAGAATATAGCCGTTGGAGCTATTATGGCGAGAATCGGCCAAAGTAGAGGAAGTGATGTAGCCTTTGTATCTGGACGGTTTGAGGGGATAGGTGAGCTTCTCTGGCACATTAGTTTCTTCATAAAACACGTCCAAGTTGTAGCATTCAAGAGAAAAGAGCCGTTGGTGAGATATTCTTCCAAGTGTGAATGCATCTATATATGGCAAGTGAAGTTGCAGAAGGATCCGCCTGATCCTGTGGGTGCTGGTGCATGGGAAGGTGTTTCTAAGCTTCCTTAGTTGCCTTAGAGTCTCTCCTGGGCGCCAAACCTTTGTAGATAGTGAACTAAACCAGTCAGAGCTCGGACCTGCCATAAATGGAACCAAGTCAACCCGTTTTGGGAAATTGGGTGTAACTTGAGGATCCAACGGGCAATTCTTCGGATCTTGAGCTCGTTGGATCAAGGAAAGACCAAATAATATTCTCCATGTAATTTTGGGCTTAGAACGTGGATGAGTTGGGCTGTAGAGTACGATCTTCAGCCTAGCTGCGCAATTAGGTCTGAAACGGATCTTCCAACTTGTAAAGTGAATAACTTCCCAACCATAACCGGTATTGGTTTGATTCCAATTGTCTCCGATTCTACGATGAATCAAGAATCGGGAACAAGTTGGTTCACAGCTTAAATCCTTCTGGTTCAATCGGAAACCTTCAATTACGGCACGTATGTCCAAATCGTGGAAGTTAGACATCACCTGATTTGTAAACTGAATAACTCCTTCTTCTGAGCTCCAATTCGACTGACTCCACTTCGAGGCGTTCACTGGGTGAGATAGAAATGTAATACAAGTGTTGGTCGAGCTGGACCACTTGATCTCGGACTTCATCAGTGCTGAATAAGGCGCATGGGTCTTCTTGGGTGGCTTGAACATGCTTTGGCCAAGAATTTGAGTTGATTCTTGAGAATCTTTATTTATGGGTCGATTTAAAAGTGTTTTGGCTCGATCATATCCTTCATTGATGGCATTTGGTTGGTGAAACTCCAAGTTTTCATCCGTGTTTCTGTTGGGCTCGCCTTTATGCTCCATTGTTTTCTCCGGTTCAGCTTCTATAAGGCATCTCTCGGCTTCGGATGGGCCGTCTGGTTTGTCTAAGGTCATTAAGGTCTCTTTGTGATGGTTTGCTGGGTCGATGACCACATCACATCTGATGCTCTGGGGTTCCTCCTCTTCGTGTGGTGGAGTGTAATAGTCGCTAAGAACTCACGGACTAGCTCAGGATAAGTCGGAAGGTTCAGCTCCATGTAGGGTCTCAGCTTAAGTGCATCGATGTACCAGATCACATCCTCTCTGATTCCAAGCATCTCGAGTGTATGATAATCAATGCAAGGCGTGGGTTTGATGTTCAGCTTCTTGAAACGTCTTGCATAGTCCACTCTCGGGTTTGTCTCCCTCCCAATGTATCGAATCTGTGGTGGCTCGGGAGCTGCTCGTGTTTCTCTTGAGTGCTGGAGCAATCTCATCACATAGTTTCTTCTTCTCGGTCTGGCTTGGTTCAGCATGTACTCTCCTAGAGTAACATCATCGGGAATGTCCTCAGAGCTGTCACCAGTGCGACGGCTTCTTCGGGATCTGGTTTGCTCCAGTTTTCTGCAAAACGAAATGATTCTTGGAAAAAAGAGTGAATATGGATGCTGATTTTAACGCATTAAGATTCGTTATACTAATACTAGCATAAAGAGATTAATTAAAACCATGAGCAAACAAAATTGATATTAAATCAGAGAAATCAAGTAGTTCATGACCAGATTCGGATTTTTGATGTTCTCAACATAGAAATCTTCTAAAAATCGGTTTTTATGAGCAATTTCCATGTAAATTCTAAAGATTACCCAATACTAATCACTAATCACACAAGGCTTAATCAGACTCATCAATTTTGCTGTTCCAAATTCGATTTTTATGAAGCATGTAGAATCCAAATTTCAAAAATCTCAATTCCTCTTAAGCTAGGTGCTAAAATTGATTTTTAGATAACCTAAATGGATAATCTATCATTCTTAAGCTATTTCCACCATCAATAAACAGAGATTTGGGCTTTTTAAGAAAACCCTAAGTTCTGAAATCAATTAAAAATGGCGAGTTTGAGGTTCATACCTTGCTGGAAAGAGGGATTTGATTGCAGAATTGGAATCAGCTTTGAAAAAGAGTGAGGTTTGAGCCAAAAATCTTTTAAAAAGCTTAAGAATTGAAAAATGTGTTCTATCTCCTAAATCTCCAAATCTTTTGGAAGAGAAGAGAAGAAGGAGTTTTGATCCAAAAAGTTTGTTTCTTTTCTTTAAAAAGCATTTTTTGTAGCAAAAACGGAAAATTTCTAGAAATTTTTAAGTGTACGGGGAACTTACCTTCTTGTTTGCACATTAGGAAAGTTTAAAAATTACGGAGGATCTTTTCGGTTTTACCGGGAACATTTTGGGAAGCACCGGGAATCATCGGGAATCACCAGGTAAACACCACGCAACACCGGGAATCACCAGGCAAACACCGGGAATCACCAGGCAAACACCAGGCAACACCGGGAAAACACCAGGCAACACCGAAAAGCGGCAGAAATCCGCGGAATCACCTCAACGACCAACGGCCACGGTCAGGAGACGCGCGACCGCGGTGGTCGAGTGCTCGGCCGCGGTCACATTCACGGTGCCGCGGTCGATGCTCCCTTCGCCGCGGGTCGGTCAGTCGCGACCGCGGCTCTTCCTCCTGCGGCCTTTGTCCAACCTTCTTGTCTTTGCCGAGCCGAGCAGCTAAAAACCTACCTTTTTCTTCTTCGTTTTCTTAATTTTCGGTTTTTTTATGTTTTTTTTTGTATAAAATACCTAAAACTTAAAAAGAAAAAGAAAGTATAAACTGTAAAAAAGGAAAAGAAAACTAAAAGAAAGAGTACCTAAATGGGTTGACTCCCATTAAGCACTTTTGTTTTAAGTCGTTTAGCTCGACGTAAGCATGAGGAATCAGGCTGATTTGAATGGCACTCCACTTGATGTGCCCTTATCACTTCCGGTAGCTGGAGGTTTTACTTCTTCTCCTTCAGGAGCCGTCTTCTTCCCTTTATTCATCTTCCGGACTTAAACATTGTTTAAAACCCTTTTTGTGTTTTCGATCAGCTCCTGGATTTGATCCTCACTAGTTTCTCTTGCATCTGGTGAAATGATGATCTTGATCTTCGCAAAAGCTTTCGGCTTCTCTTTTTCTTTCTCTCGGTTCTGGTGGTTTCTTGGAGGAACCTCATCCTCCTCTCCATCTTGTCGAGCATGATCACCTCCTCTGTGATCATTCTCTTCATTTTCTCCATGTTTGGACCCGTCTTGGTTCATATTTAAAGTTTGGTTTATAGGATCTCCAGGCTGGTCGTCGTTGGCCATTCCTTGTGTTTATCTAAGTCTACGAAGTTCTCTTTCGTGTCTGTCTATCTCGTCTAGAATTGGAATGTTTTCTACAGGTCTGCGCCTGGTATTCATGCAATTCAGAGAAAAACAAAAGAAGAGAAAGATAATTCAGCAAAACTTTAAGAACGAACTAGAGATCAGGTGTCTAGAACAGAAGTTAAAACAAGAAAAATACCAAAAGGCAGCGAAACAAATCCCCGGCAACGGCGCCAAAAACTTGATGTCGTGTCAACTGCGTGAGGGAACAAGTTTTACCCTTAACAAAACAAATGAAAGCCGCAAGTGCACAGCTAATCAGTTGTAACATTTAGGGATCGAATCCACAGACACTACAAGAAAAAAGGTATATTGTTACAAAAAATTTTGTCACAATAATCACAATTTCGTCACAATAAAATTATTGTGACGGAGTTGTGATATTTTTAACAGTCACAATAAAGTCGTCACAAACTTATTTTCGTAGCAAAACCGTCACATCATTTGTGACAAATATCTTCCGTATCTATATTGTCATTAATGGTGACGAAAATTAAACGTAAGAAAACCGTGTCAATTAGAGACTATAAAAAACGTCTAGAAATTATCTCGTTTTGCTACGTATATAATGTCTCACATTTGTCACTTTTTTGACGTATGTTTAGTTACAAATCGTCACAAATAATGACGAGAGTGTCGTCGCATATTTGTAACGCTTACAGACTAAAAACGTAGTCCTAAAACTGTCATATTTTGTGACTACTACACTGTCTCAATTTTGTCACTTTGTTCGAGAAAAATTTAGTCACAAACCGTCATAAGTAATAACATAAAGAACGTATACTATCAATCTTAATTTGTGACAACTTTTATTGTACCAAATTTTGTCTCGTTTTTTTACTAAAACTTTGTAACGATTTCGTCTTAATTAGCTACTGATTTATTGTCTTTAAATCATCATTATTCTTTACTAAATTATTCTCATAATTTTCATGCTGTTTGGGTTTTTTCTCGCCTAAAACGTCATTACAATTTTTTCAGCTAATTGTGAATCATTCATTAAAAAATAAGAAGCTAAATAATTTTTAATTAAATTATTAATAAAATAAAAACACCAAAAACGTAGATGTCTAAATAAAAAACAATAAAATCATGTTAAACAACATGACCAAACATACTAAAACCATATTAAAAAGCATAAAAACAAACCAAAATCTTAGTAGCTACAAAATAAACTGAGAAGCGGAAGTTTATGCTGGAGTAGACGAAGATGGAGTTGTTGTGGTTAAGATATCCTGGCCAAAAAGAGTCTCCACAAGTTTCTCCACAGTTTCAAGGCGTTTCTGGAAAAGAGCATTCTCATCATGGCTTTTTTGCAGATCAGTTTCAAGCTCCTCGATTCGGCGAGTTAAGGTTCCCACTTCTTCAGTAGTTTGTGGCAAAACAGACGAACCATTAAAAGACATAGAAACTCCACTTTGAAGTGATCCAATTCCAAATACACGACCTTGCTTTGATATTCCAGCAACCTACGAAGAAAACACAAATCAAAGTTTAGGCTTCATCTCAATTAAAAAACACAATCAAAGTTTAAACCAAACAAGAGAAAAATTGAACAACAGAGTCAAAGCCATAAAGAAAAATTGAACGAGTCAAAGCGGAAGCAAAATTGAACGAGTCAAAGATCTTGTTGCTGTAATCAAACTTAGTTTCCAACGACATTGAATTTTTTTTTAGAAACTTGCAGCTAGAAATTAACAAAGATAAGATAATTACCTTAATGTAAATTTCATTTCTTTCCTCTAGAGTAAGGGCACCAGTCAAAACCTCACCATTGGCAGACTCCATCTGTGCTAAGCGTTCTTGCACATGTTCATCATATTGTTCTGCAATTACTCTTGCTCTTTCATCAACATATGTTCCATCAGATTTTTGGTGTGTTTTTTTCATCACAGCAATGAAGGAAGAGTCTTCATTATTTGCTTCCTACAAATAAAAACAGTTTACAAATTACATAAAGCAACTACGATTGGAACCGTAGTTAGAAACGTTAATAAAAGTATAAATATCTAAACCATTACCAGAGCATCTTGAACCTTGGCATATGAACATGAACCTGATCTGTGTCCGTGGGGACCTAAACCATCACGACTAAACAGCCGAGAAGAATGAGCTTTTTGGCTTTTTTCTTTGGCTTCTGGTGTCCTCCAGTGAGCTAACATTACTAACCAATCTGATGACAAAATCCAATCTGGTTTTACTCCATTGGACTTTGCAAAGCTAACCATTCCTCTCAAGCAAGTAGCAGCAAGTGCATCAAAGTTGGCTTTCACTAGATGCTCGATTGAGACATCCCACTCATACATTGTCTAGAATACATATAATATTATACACTGAAAGTATTAAAAAATACTAAAAATATAAAGTAGACACATAATTTAGACAAACCTTAAACGTTGAATACCATGCTTCTTTAAAATGCCGTGGCACTTTTATCCAGCTGTACCATGGTCCCTTAAAGCACCCTTCAATGATTTTTCTCACTCTGGTTGATACTTCAGTGTTGTTTTTGAACCTGCTGCCAAAGTAATTAAACTGAGCAAACTAATATTTTATTATATTTGATTCTGTATATATAAGAAAACAAACAATACCATTTGGCTCCATTCCTTCGAGATGGATGGAGCACTCGAACATCATGTGCTATAGGTGCTATTTCTTCCATCTGTTCAATTTGTTCAGCGTTGGCTGCCGGAGGAAGTGGTCTTTCGACCCCCCCCCAGATTGAGAAGCTGATCCTCTCCCATACAAACGGCCACCTACAATGATTGGAGGCCTCATCTATAATTGACAAAGAGCAATTTTTTATAAAAAAATGAGTCAAAAAGCATAAGAAATAAAGCTAAAGACAAATCTGAGAACTTTAAATAGCAAAAACAATTGATCTCCAAAACTCAGTTGACAGATATGTTTTTTTAATCTCAAAAACGACCAGAACACAATTGACCTCCAAAACTCAGTTGTTATATACGTTTGTTTGATCTCCAAAACTAGCAAATTCAATTAGGCAATCTAACAAATCTAAAGAATTTCAAAAAAAAGTTTAGGCCAAAACCGATGATTAGAGACACATAGGACTAGAGACACATAGGGTTAGAGACACATAGAACAGACCTTGAAATCACTCTTTGTGGAAAAATAAAAACCTAAGCAAAAGACGGCTCCAAAAGTAAAACGTGATAGATGCTAAGTTTATTAGGAGTACTTTATTTATATATTAGGTGATATTTTAGGGTTTTAGTGACATTTAATGTTAAATTTGGCGACTACAAAAAAATTTAATACTGTTTACCGGCTATTTTCCCGCACTTAACAATTTCTGAATCTTTCTAATTTATGTTTTCCCTCTTTCTTTGAGGACCAAATTTTTCATTCCCTCTAAAATTAAAAACAATGACTGTCTTATATCTCTGAAAGGAATCATGCCGTGATATTTAGTAATTAAAAGAAGTTGGAAAGTTGGTGACACCTGTTTTATTGTATATTGCAGTGCACAATAGCAGCTTCGACTCATAATTCTACCATCTTCGAACTCAATAAGTGTGCTGCAAAATTCAATATAATCATTGAGTACAACCCAAAACAAATGCATCAACAAAGCTTTATAACCCTGGAGTCAAAATCTGTGATCTTTAACACAAACACAATTCTATGATTCGTAACAGATTTCTAAATAATCTATGAAGCTCATTAACAGGCAAACACAAGAACAGTCGTCAGAAACACAAACACAAGAACAGTAGTCAGAATCTTAGATCTTTAACACAAAAACTATATGATCATTTTTTGTTTTCAAATTTTCAGATATTTCAATTTTTTGGTTTTTTTTTGTTAATATGCACTAAATGCTATGCATGATCAAATGAGACTCAAAAAGGCAAAAGAAAAAATAAGAACATATAAAACATGATTAGTAAACACAAAGCCTCTCTCCCATACTTAAATAACACAGTCCCTTGTGTTATAAAAGCATGAGAAAGGGGAAAAATCAAACATGAAATGCAAAAGATAAAGAAAAATGCTAAATGCTCATTTACAAGTGTTTGGAGTGATACCTGGTGTGGTTCTTATGCAAAAGGGGAGTGAGTATCTGCACCAGATGAGGCCAGACATCACTGGAGATGGGTTTGGCTTGGCCTGAACTCCCTTGTGCGGCATGGACTTGTCTTGGACCAACTCGCACACCCATGTAGGTATGATTTGCGAACAGGTGTGCTACTTGGATCAGGGGAGAACTGACTCGCACACCCATGTAGGTGTGATTTGCAAACAGGTGTGCTAGATGGGACCTGACCTTGTCCAACTCGCACACCCAAGTAGGTGTGATTTGCGAACAGGTGTGCTAGATGGGACCTGACCTTGTCCAACTTGCACACCCAAGTAGCACACCAGGCGGCTCACCAGTTTTCATTCCTTAAGACCGTCCTCAGCTTGTTCTCACACTCCTTTTCATTTTGTCATTGGACCACAACATCCCTAAGTTACCTTAGACCTGAAAACACTTCACAAAACCCATCAAAATATCCTAAAACATGAAAAAGAAGAGAAAAAAATAAAAATAAAAAGAGTTATGTACAAGGATAAGCTTGGGGTGTCTCCCAAGAGCACTTTGTTTTAAGTCACTAAGTTTGACTTTTCATACTCTTTTCTTAGTGAGTGAGAGGAGGAGCTTTGATGCTCCTTGTCTTGTCCATGAATTCAAGCATTAGGTCCCTGTTCATCAGCTCTTGAACACCAGATGACCCTTTGTCTATGAGCTCTTGTGTGAGGATTGCCCTAACTTTTGCAAAAGGTTTTGATCCTGCAATGCCTTTAACCTTGTATTCCACAGCTCCACCATCAAACTTCCATGGAGTGAGAGTTGAGACTTGAGAAGAGGACCCAAGAGTGAATGATTTGGTGCTTGTTGGGTTCTTGTCTTGAGACCCTGAACCATTGCTTTTGTTGCTGCTGACCTCCTTCTCACTTGGTGTGGGAGAAAAAGATTCCAAGCAAGCTTCATCATCACTAAAGAAATCTCCTTCAAACTCAAGATCAGGTCTTACTAAGGATTCTTTCTTCTTCTCAACAGATGCAAGGGGTTGAGCTTCTTCTATAGTTCCAATACTCCCCACATACTTCATCTCATAGTGTTTCAACTCATCAGAATCATCAGATATAACCCCTTAAAATCCAGCAAGAGGAGGTTTAAGGGGATAAGATACTTCATCATCTACCTTTGTAAGCACCACTCTTTGAGTATCAAAGTCCATCCTTGCTCCTGTGGTGTTCAGAAATGGAGTTCCAAGCAGAAGAGGTAGCTCTTTGGTCTTTTTCATCTTCATGACTACAAAATCAGTTGGAACAGTGCATTTACCAATCTTCATTGGGTAATCTTCAAGGATTCCATATGGCTTCTTTGATGATGAATCTCCAAAGGTGATTGACATGGGGTGATGCTTAAGACTCTTGATCCCTAGTCTCTCCACCATGTCTAAAGACATTACACTGATGCTTGATCCAGAATCACACAAAGCATTGTCCACTTTCAAATTTCCAAGAGAGCATGAGATGGAGAACTTTCCTGGGTTGCCTAGCTTGGGAATATATTTGGGTTTCACCCTTGTCGAACCAGTGCTAGACACTCCATCAGATGTCCTTCCTTGAACCATTCTCTGATCCTTTCCTTCAGCAATCTCAGAATCATTCTTTTTCATATCAAAACATGGTCCCTTAAAGCACCCTTCAATGATTTTTCTCACTCTGGTTGATACTTCAGTGTTGTTTTTGAACCTGCTGCCAAAGTAATTAAACTGAGCAAACTAATATTTTATTATTTTTGATTCTGTATATATAAGAAAACAAACAATACCATTTGGCTCCATTCTTTCGAGATGGATGGAGCACTCGAACATCATGTGCTATAGGTGCTATTTCTTCCATCTGTTCAATTTGTTCAGCGTTGGCTGCCGGAGGAAGTGGTCTTTCGATCCCCCCAGATTGAGAAGCTGATCCTCTCCCATACAAACGGCCACCTACAATGATTGGAGGCCTCATCTATAATTGACAAAGAGCAATTTTTTATAAAAAAATGAGTCAAAAAGCATAAGAAATAAAGCTAAAGACAAATCTGAGAACTTTAAATAGCAAAAAACAATTGATCTCCAAAACTCAGTTGACAGATATGTTTGTTTAATCTCAAAAACGACCAGAACACAATTGACCTCCAAAACTCAGTTGTTATATACGTTTGTTTGATCTCCAAAAATAGCAAACTCAATTAGGCAATCTAACAAATCTAAAGAATTTCAGAAACAAGTTCAAGCCAAAACCAATGATTAGAGACACATAGGACTAGAGACACATAGGGTTAGAGACACATAGAACAGACCTTGAAATCACTCTTTGTGGAAAAATAAAAACCTAAGCAAAAGACGGCTCCAAAAGTAAAACGTGATAGATGCTAAGTTTATTAGGAGTACTTTATTTATATATTAGGTGATATTTTAGGTTTTTAGTGACATTTAATGTTAAATTTGGCGACTACAAAAAATTTAATACTGTTTACCGGCTATTTTCCCGCACTTAACAATTTCTGAATCTTTCTAATTTATGTTTTCCCTCTTTCTTTGAGGACCAAATTTTTCATTTCCTCTAAAATTAAAAACAATGACTGTCTTATATCTCTGAAAGGAATCATGTCGTGATATTTAGTAATTAAAAGAAGTTGGAAAGTTGGTGACACCTGTTTTATTGTATATTGCAGTGCACAATAGCAGCTTCGACTCCTAATTCTACCATCTTCGAACTCAATAAGTGTGCTGCAAAATTCAATATAATCATTGAGTACAACCCAAAACAAATGCATCAACAAAGCTTTATAACCCTGGAGTCAAAATCTGTGATCTTTAACACAAACACAACTCTATGATTCGTAACAGATTTCTAAATAATCTATGAAGCTCATTAACAGGCAAACACAAGAACAGTCGTCAGAAACACAAACACAAGAACAGTAGTCAGAATCTTAGATCTTTAACACAAAAACGCTATTATGTGATACACATAGCAAATTAATGCACTAAATATGAAGCTCAATAACAGGCAAACAACAATAACTATGAAACAGTCTAGAAGAAAGAAAAAAAAAGGATAAGATGACCCACACAGGGAGAAGCAGGAAGGAAAGAAAATCAGTCATCAGTTCCATCAGCTTGAAAAACAACAAGAGCTTGGAGACATCAAACAACAAAAATCAGTAAGTACCAATTTTCATCAGCAATGCAACAAGAGCTTGGAGACATCAAACAACAAAAATCAGCAAAACAAGTGCATATGAACGCCTAGACACAAGTACATATGTACAGAAACATATTCTAATCTGCCATACAGACATTAAAACAGTAAGAAGATCTAGCATGATCACCTTTTCTGTCAATTGTTTCAAACAAGACATTGGATCACCATGAAAGGATAGAGCAAGAGAGAAAACGAAAAAGAAACAAAGTCTATTCATAAGGAAGCAATACAAGTGAAGTTAATGGAAGATGAATCCAATAACAAAACGGTAAGAGCAAAGGCCAGAAATCAATCAGAAAAATGATGAGACTATGACCGATAGTTACTTCATTAAGATTCAACCTAAACATTATCAACGAAATCCATCACCTAAGATTCAATTAGCTACTCTGTCTTTCTCGTTCACACCATGTTTCAGATATCTGGAGAACAAGATAGAAGATTACAACCCAACTAAGACTTAATCTCATTCAGCTTAACCAAAACAAATGGCAGAGGTAGAACAAGCTTCGTTAAGACTGTTACCTTTTTTCATACTTAATTTAAGATAAACCAAATCAGAATCAATCAGATAAGAAGATTGACATTCAAAATGCAGATTCCACAAATCTCTAGTAAACTTTCTCTCATACTCTCTCGCCATTGACTCGCGACAATACTCAACAAGAGAAAAACCTGGAATTTGAACAGATTGGGAGAAAGAATCAATCAGAAAAACCTGGAATTTTTTATTTGGGCTGGTTTTGTTTGTGGGTTCTGTGATCTAATTTTGTTTGATTTGAAGAATAGTTTACATAAGGGAATTTGAAGATTGTATCCTTCTGTGGTCGAATCTGGGTTTCAAAACCACGAAACTCTTTTTTTAGTAGCTGTGTAAGTTTTACAAATATTTAATAGTGGGACCCAATGTAAATAATTGTATATGGTGTAGTGGTAGTGTAGCTTGATCATTTGTGAGAGGTCCAGGGTTCAAATCTTCGAACCAGCATATTTATTGTTTTTTTTTCAAAATGATACTGTAATATAAATATCAATCCAACGGGAATTCGTTGTAGGTGACTCAACTTCGTTAACAATTTGACGGAGTTGACTAACGGTTACAAGAAAAATTGAGTTCAGATATGGATATTCAAATTATTAATAGTTCAGGTATGTGTGGACACAATAAAATTATAAGGCACTAACCGGTACCGTTTTATGCAGTTGATGTATGAATAAGCCGTTTTTCCATCTTTAATATCTACTTTATCGTGTAGTTGTCTTTTTAGTTGTTTTATTTGCAAAGGTAAACCTGAAGGCAAATGCTTTAAATAACTTTAAGTAAATATAATATAAATAAATAGAAAAATTCAAACCTGAAAGCACATATCGTATGACAAAAAAAAAACCAAATTGCAATTATTTAAGAAAGAAAACAAGATAACCATATTATAACGATTATTCAGATTCATTATCAGTTAATTCGATATCAGGATTTCCATCTTCATCATCTGTTCTGGTATCTTCTTCTTCTCCTTCGATATCATCAAGATCGTCAGTTTGGCCATTTGTTAATGTCTCGACATCCAACGAATCAGCAGAAACTATTGGACCATCTCCTTCATGCTGCAATGCAGTGAAATCCAAACTTTGGTTAAACACAACTTTTCCCCTTGGTTGTATCACGATTGTTGCTTTCCATTGTCGATCTTTTATCTGAGTGACCTGTGGATACGGAATATAGCATACTTGATCTGCTTGGAAAGCCATAATAAAAGGATTGTATTTTCCATGACGTTTTCCAGCATTAACATCGATAATACCTGATTTGTTTATCCGTACACCTTTTCCAATGGTTGAATCATACCAATCGCATTTGAAAAGTACAACTTTAAGATGAACTGGTCCAGGATAATGAAGCTCATAAATTTCTCTCAATACTCCATAAAAATCAGGTTGTTCACTTGAAACACCAGATGTAGAGTCTTTAACACAAACTCCATAATTGGCATTCTTCTTGTCTTTTCCATGGTTGTATGTGTGAAATATATATCCACGACAAAAATACATTGGCCAACTAGTAACGTTTATCATTGGACCATAAGCAACCGTCTGCAACCATTTTGGATATGAATTATCTTTGGAAGTATTCTCCACCTAATTTTAAAAACAAATATACAACACATTTATTATAAAATAAATTAAGTTATCAAAAATTCATCAAAAATAAAAGAAAACAAAATCTTACATGCTCTTGTAACCAGTTTGCAAATTTATTTTCTCTAAGCGCAGTTAGATCATTTTCACTTATCCCAGGATTAGAAGTAGTCATTTTCTCATCAAATAACCTAATATAAGAATCACAACAAGGATCACAAGAATGTTTTATATGTATTAAAATTAAAGTATGTCCATATTAATTTCACGTACCTTTCAAATGGTCTTAATTGTTCACAGTTTCGAAGAACATATGTATGTGCGATATGGTAGTCTTTATCTTGTAGCCATATCTCTTTTTCTTTACCACTTCCCCTCCCTGGTTGAGAAAAAATGTCTGGAATTTCACCAAACTGGTGTGTTTCTCCGTGACTACCTCCATCATAATGTCGCTCTTCTGTTCAGCTTTTTGTCTTGATGTGTGGCTCAAAGTAATAAGTACAGAAACTAGAAATTTCTTCATTGATATATTGTTCAACAATCGAGCCTTCTACCTTTGCCTTATTTTTTACTTTTTTTTTAAGATGACCCATGTATCGTTCAAAAGGATACATCAATCTAAATTGCACGGGTCCTCCAAGTCTAGCTTCATGTGGCAAGTTAACTGACAAATGCTCCATAACATCAAAAAATGATGGAGGAAATATTTTCTCCAAATTGCAAAGAACCATACAGATGTTCTGATGCAATATTTCAACACTATCTTTATGTATAGTTCTTGCGCAAAGATCCCGGAAAAACAAGCTAACACCTACAAAAAATAATATATTATTAATTAGACCGAAATATGTAGAGAAAGTATAAGTTATAAACTTACTAGATAGTGCTTCGTGTACAGATTTTCCCATAAGCTCAGCAAACGCAATAGGAAGTAGACGCTGCATCATAACATGACAGTCATGACTTTTCATTCCTGTTAGTTTTCCTCCTGAAAGATCGACACACTTAGATAAACTTGAAGAATATCCATCAGAAAACTTAACATCTTTTTCAAGCCATCGTAAAAAAGATGTTTTTGCATCAGTTTGTAGTCTGAAAATTGGGACTGGTGCCTTTCCATCAGTTGTTAAATGTAGCTCTTTGCGATTACAATACTCTGCCAAATCAAGACGTGATCTAACGTTGTCTTTCGTCTTCTCTTGCACATTCAGTAAAGTATTGATGATATTATCGAAAAAGTTTTTTTCGATATGCATCACATCAAGATTATGACGAAGCTTATGATTTTTCCAATAAGGTAGCTCCCAAAAAATGCTCTGTTTATGCCAATTGTGAGTGTCACCGTATTGTCGTAATCGTCCGTGGTTTCCTCCACAATCAACTGTTTTGGGCAAAAAATTGACTTCTCTTAAAAGTTCCTCGCCTGTTAATATTTGAGGTCGACTATCGTTAACAACCCTTCCTTTTCTGAAATTTTTCCGGTTTCGTCGATAGCTATGATCTGTCGGTAGAAAACACCGATGACAATCAAACCAACTTGTTTTTCTACCATATTTTAGCTGAAATGCATCTGTTTGATCCATACAATAAGGACATGCCAATCGACCATGAGTTGTCCATCCAGAAAGCATACCATAAGCAGGAAAGTCACTTATTGTCCACATAAGTGCAGCTCGTAAGTGAAAATTCTGCTTGGTTGAAATATCATATGCATCAATACCGTTCATCCACTAATCCTTTAATTCTTCTATCAATGGTTGAAGAAAAATATCAAGACTTTTCTTAGGATGATTTGGACCAGGAACTAGAATTGTTAGAAACATGAATTCTTGTTTCATGCACATCTCTGGTGGCAAATTATACGGAGTCAAAATAACAGGCCATAATGAATAGTTATGTCCGGACATACCAAATGGATTGAAACCGTCTGTACATAATCCAAGGTAAACGTTTCTTGGCTCAGTAGCAAAATTAGGGAATACCTCGTTAAAATGTTTCCATGCTTCTCCATCTGAGGGATGACACATTTCTCCTGCTGTCTTTGAGTGTTCTGCGTGCCATCTCATATCTTTTGCAGTTTTACCAGACTGATATAGTCTTTTCAGTCTATCAGCTATCGGCAAATAAAACATTTGGCGATGTGCTATTTTTTTCTGCCCATGCTTTCGAGTTGGCTGAAATCTATCTTTTTTGCAAAATTTGCAATTATCCTCATTTGCAGTCTCTTTCCAAAATATCATGCAATTATCTTGACAAACGTCTATTTTGTGATAAGGTAAACCCAATGACCGCATAAGCTTCTTTAAATCATAGTAAGAATTCATTGAGTTGTTACCTTGTGGCAAGTAATCTTGTATCAGCTGCACAATAGAGTCAATACAGTTTTGAGACAGATTTTGATCTGTTTTCAAACTCATCAGCCGAGCTGCTAAAGAGAGTTGTGAAAGACCTTCTTTACAACTATCATAAACTGGACGTTTTGCAGCATCCAAAATATCATAAATTTTTTTTGCTTCTGCATTAGGCTCTTCTTCCATATTTTGACCGAAACTTGACTCCGTATTACCAAATGCATCTGAAACCATCTCCACATATGGATTCACTGGCTCTGTATGCGACTCAGACCCAAAAACATCTTCTCCATTATTTATAAAGTCGTCAACAACCTCAAGATCATTGTTTAGAATATCATAATCTTCTCCATGAGATATCCAAACCCAATAATTGGACATAAAACCCCTATTATATAAATGTGTAGCCACGTGATCTTCTTGTAATCTTTTTCCATTCTCACACTTCAAACAAGGACAAAAAAGTTTTCCACTCTCGAGAAATAGTGGTTGATTCTTTGCAAATAGCATAAAATTCTCCAATCCTTGACAAAATTCTTCTGAAATTTTTTGATTAGTTGTATGATCGATTCTTTCGTACATCCAGCGTCTTAAATTTTTAATGTTGTTACTCGATGACATCAAGATAATCGGGAATATATCTGGAAAAAAAAGGAAAAAGCAATTAATTTAGACACCTTCAGTGACCTTCATATATACATCAATATCTCTCGCATGCTAAATAACATGGCATTTATTTAGACATCATCTAATTTCCTGAAGTTGACATCTTAATTAATATTTTTTTTGTCAGCATATAATATTAATGATCTAGCTCTTTGCGTTGACATCTGTGTTAATGATGTAGATTGCTCTGTTTTCATCTTTACGTTGGTGAAATAATTATAAATCGTGGAAGTCCGATTAGTAAATCCTGCGAACCCTGCGAGAATTTGGAAGTCAAATACTTATAAATCTACAGATTACGCACACACACTGCAAACCCTGCGAGAATTTGGTTTTGCAATATGTATTTGATTAGTAAATCGTGGAAGTCAGATTCCCTTTGTAAAAATCAGAGACACCGAAGCTAAATACTTTCTTGAACAGCTTAATTATAAGTATATATTCAACTGTAGTTCTTGGTATATAATTATAAACATAGTTACGTAATTTGTGTGCTATCAATACATCTCCACGAAGAAATCATATTTATGTGTAATTTACACAGTACCACTTTTATTTATTTTGATTAATACCTAAACCCTTAATTTCATCCAAAAACAAGAATTGCCACAAGGTTATTGGGGTTTATTACCCAAATCAGGTCGTGAAGAGTTGCTGTAGATTGCTCTGTTTTGGTGAATGAAAAACAGAGTATTGAAAACCCTAGTTTTCGTGAAAGAGAACAAGGTTTCCAAGGATAATCAGTGAAGATATCGACTCTGTTTTAATGTTGTGAATGAAAACAGAGAGGAAACAGGTCAAGACAAGAGATGGGAAGGAGAAAAAAAAATCAACTTGATTCTTAAACAAAAAATCGAGCAGCAATTTTGTCTTGCTCTGATACCGTTTATGAATCGTGAATAACTTGTATGCCTTAGACCAATTGGCTAATGTTTATATACAATTCTTATCTCACATATTCCAAATACGAAAAGGAAAACCTAAGAAAAAAGGATAATTACTAAAAGAATATTTATCTACAATAGGAATATATCCTAATACCTAAGTTGTTTCTAGAATATATAGTATTTATGTATATTTATACATAATATATAATGTGTGTGAAAAAATTCGTTTATGATTAACATGTAAAAAAAAATGATTCCAACGTATTTATATCTATTTCATAACTAAATGTGACTAAGAAAAAGTCTATAAAGTAGTTTAAAAAATGCTACAAATTTGTCACATATTTTGGTTGCAATTAACTACGATTTTTTTGTCCTTAATTCGAACCAAATTATAACTGGCGTTTAGTCACTGTATTGTCACAAATAGAGACTATATATCCAATCACTAATTCGTAACAAAATTGTGACAGCACAATTAGTCATAGTATTGTCACCATTGTTACGATTATTATTTTTGTCACAATGTTGTCACTAATCGTGACAAAAACTGGCTACAGTTTAGAAACGTCACAAGATTGTGACGAAAATGCTACTTATTTGTGACAAAAGAAATTAGTCACGATATAGTATCTAAAATGTAACAAATTTGTGATGAATAATTTCTGTATCAAATTTTCGTCACAAGAAGTCAAATTTATTGTAGTGAGAGATTTGTGTGCCTGGTATTCTTCTACGGTTTTTAACTTTATGTCTAGACTAAATTGGTTTTAAAGGTTGGTTGTTTGTTTTGCGAATTAAACTAAAAACAAAGAAAGCAAATAAATTTATCCTAAAAAGCAAGTAAGAAAATCGAATGAAATGCAATTAGAATAAGCAAAATATCGAATGAAAGACTAATAAGGCAAGTGAAATATCGCATGAAAGGTAAATTAAGCAAGTAAAATATCGAACTAAGGGACTTGAAATGCAGGTCTAAGAAAGCAATAAAATCGATGGAGTTGTAAACTATGGCTAAAAACGCTGAGCTTTTGGGGACTCTAAGGGATCATAATCGGTTTTAACACTAGGGTAAATAGATTGGGATTGACGGATAACGATATATGGGTTCTAGAGCTAGAGTACGGCGGTATGAGTACGTTACTGTGGTGATCATAACCAACTGTTTCTCGCAACCTTGACCAATAGGTTTCCACTCTGGCCCTGGAAGGGAGAGAACGCAAGAGCTGCACAAGACTCGTCACTACTCACGATCTCGCTGCAGGTAGGTTTCCACTCCTACGGAAAAATCGCCTGTTTCATTCTAGGGCTGATACTTAATGAAAACTTTCGCAACACTAACTATCTAGATCAGATACTAGGTGATCAATCAAGCATACATGCAATAAGAACAAGAATAAACAGAGAACAGGTCGAAATCCCAGATCTATAAACCTAGATGTCTTAATCGATTATGAGAGCCCCTTTCGGGAACCCTAAGCCCAACTCGGGATCTACTCAGACATGGCTGAGGTCGACATCATCATCGGTTTTAATAAAAGTAATGAAAAACAGTAAAGAAAAGAGATAAAGAAAGCTTCTCTATTGAAGAACTCGGACTTGAACAATCTTCTACAAAAATCTCATAACAACGGCTAAAGGAAAAGGGTTTCTGTAAAGTGTGTATTGCTCTCTCTAAAAACGACCTAAATGACATGTATTTATAGTCTCCAATACTCCATGGTCTCTAGGGTTCCGGAATTGAGGCTGAGAATGACTTTGAGCTTCAGATACATGGGCTTTAATTCGGAGATTGATTGCCGCAGTCAGGAGTGTTGTGACCGCGGGGATTGGCTGGTTGGCCACGGTCGGGAAGCTTCTGACCGCGGGAAATAGGTTGATCACCGCGGTCGCGTGACTTGCTGGCCGACTTCGAGTGGCTCCGGGGCTAATGGACTATCTTGAGATCCAACCGTTGGAATGTCTCCAAACCAAGTGCATTTGAAAGCTCGTTGATTCTTCTATAAGTTGTCCAATTTTGAGGGTGATCAGACGGTGAGAAGGTCTTCGTCTCTCCATGAGAGTTATGACGGTCTGCATTTATCCAAAAGAGTCTTTTTGTTCCATTTTGTGCCTCTTTATCCCAAATTACGTGAAAAGTCTTTTAAAATCCGGAAACATAGAAATCCTTTGAAAACCTTTGAAAGTGGAGTAAAAACACCTGTAAAAGATATTAAAGCAATCCATAAAAATGGTCAAAATCCGGTGTTATCAGTTTGCAGCTTTAAACACAGAAATCTCTCAATCTCTCTGATTAAAACTCACAAAGGGGTGGAAAATGAAGATGGAGATGTTGGATAATGATAGATTTCAGCTTTAGACCCTAATTACTCTCTTGATTCAACCCACAAAATGAAGATCTCTCTTACAAAGTTTTGGTTTTTCACAAAAGAGGCAAAGAAAACAAAAAGAATAAAACTTAGTCTGTTGGATAATGCCTAAAACATATATATAGGTTTAGGATAAACTAGGTTTTGGACCAAAAAAGGTCCACAAAAACGTCATGAAGCGAGAATGTATCAAGGTGATTTTGGCTGGTTTACAGGTCGATATTTCTTCGGCGATTTGAGGCTGGTTACACCGAGACACTACACCGGCTGAATTCACCTCGGTGCGGCGTCAAGGATAGCTTCAGGGGATAAATACCGAGAAGAATTCAGTCGGTGCAAGACGTCGATATTTCATGGCAATTTGGCTTCCAAAATCCAGCCAAAACCGTCAAGGTTCCAAGGTAATACCAACCAGATTTTGGTCGATATTCCTTCTCGATATGGATGTAGACCGCTTGCACCAAATCCTTCATAACTCTTTGCTCACTGATCCGAACCTCGATCTTACACTTCCACAAACTAGATGACGTCCTTAGCTTCAATTTTGGTGAAGAGCTCAACCCCGTATGACATCGGCAAAGCCCCCGTCTCGTCGGTTCTTTGAGGCGCATTGCATAAGACCTGATCGGACTGCGAGACATGTGTTCCTTCCGATGGAGATATCTTCCAGTTCACGGCTCTAAATCGTCTGATTCCAAGTGTTCCGGAAACTAGACTCATTCTTCTTGATTCTTGATGAAGATACCGGAGGTTGAATCGCATTGCAAGTCCTTCGTCCCACGCGATCAAAGTGAGGGTTTTGTCTGCACCAAACCATCTGTCCGAGTTGCTGTACACAGGTGAGGGTTCTTCCATGATCCCAGCTCCAAGTTGCTCCCAAAAGTCTCCAAATGAACTGAGAACAATCCAAAAATGCAGGACACTCTATGACCTAATGCAAATCATAAACAAAGCTAGAACCAAAGACAAACACTAATAAAACTAGCTAAATGTATGCATGAGACTCAATATTTGGACAAAAATGCATTCCTAATCATGAAAAAATATGAGTATATCAGTGACGCCTGTCAGAGGCATGGGAACATTTCAAAGAGGAGTTAGATGCCTCCAAATCCAATATTGGAGGTTGAAGTTTTTGATTGTTGGGGAGTGGACTTTATGGGACCTTTCATCTCATCTTATGGGAATCAGTACATATTAGTGGCTGTGGACTATGTGTCCAAATGGGTTGAGGCTATTGCTTCCCATACCAATGATTCCAAGGTAGTGGTCAGGTTGTTCAATACCATAATCTTCCCAAGATTTGGAGTACCCAGGGTTGTTATTTCTGATGGAGGGTCTCATTTTGTGAACAAGACATTGGAGGGATTTCTGAAGAAGCATGGAGTGAAACATAATGATATGATCGTGACCAGCTCAAAGGAGGAGGAACCAGAGGTAGCTGGCAGGATCACTCGTTCCAGAGCTAGAGAGATGGCTAAGGAGGCTCACGCACTCATTGCCGCAGAGGACATCGATCAACTGGAGGCTGGAGCTCACATCTTCAACATCTCTATCTTGAGGAATGAAGAACCCAGTAACAATGACTAGGTAACTTAGGTGAAGATTCTGTACTCTTTTCCTTGGTGAGGATTTTGGAAGGCAAGGAGGTTCTTCTCCAAGGTTTTTAACGAGGCAGAAATCATTGCTACGTCGAGTTACTTAGAAGTTGTTACTAATGGGTAATAATGTGCAAAGTCACAATGACTTGTGCACTAGTTGTTTTAGGCGCACCACTTAGGATTAGAAGGGACGCCTCGCTGTTTTATTTTTAAATTAAACTTCTTGTTGTTTTATTTCAAACTCCATGTAGTTTTGTTATTAGGGCTGCGATTTTCTCTCTTAGTCTATAAAAAAGAGAAAATCGCCTAAGTGTTATTCAGTGAAGAATTTTGATCAAACTTTTAACGTGTTCTTCTCTCCTTTCGATTTCTGAGAACTAAAAACTCTGAAATTCGAATCTCTTAAAACTAATCTGTTTACAAGAGATTCTGCTATCACCATCACATCCCTCTCACGATCCATCGACGCATCCATCAACCACCATCTCAAACCATCGATCCGCCGCATCACACCACCATCTTCCTTCATCGATTTGATCCACCAGCCACCGTCGCCTCTCATCGCATCATCGCTGCATTCCATCCATCATATCGCCACATCTATCGCCCCTTGCTTCAGAGTTGATCACCTAGGATCGTATCACGTGGTATCAGAGCCAACTCTGAACCAAAGGCTGAGCGAAACTCTAACCCTAATCTCTGTACTTTGAATTTTCGTTTCTGTGTTATTAGGGTTAGCGAATTCGATAGTTTGTGTGCATCGATCTGTTTCCTTTAATCGCTGTATCATTCGTTTTTTGTTTTTGTTATTTGTTAGATCGTGTTTGTTTTAGTTTGTTTCGCTGCATCACTTCTATATTGTCGTTAGGTTGCATCGATCTGGTCTTTGCTGCTTATTCATTGTGTCGTGTGGTGTCCGAAATTTTGTTAGTTTTAGTTTCATTGCTTCGTATCGTGTCTAGGATTTTGATAGTCTTCGTGTTTCGCAGTCGTTAGGAGTCTTCGAGTTGTCGTTTGCGTTTAGGCGTTTAAGAATCTTGTATTTTCGTTCGTTAGGTTAAAAAAAAAAAAAAATGTCGTTAATTTCATTACTTTCGTTAAGTTTGTTTTTAGATTTCGTGGGGATCTTTTAATTATTTTTTTTTTATGATTCGTTTAGTTTTGCTGTTTTTGTGATCCCTTCTAGAACAAGTTACTGCGAGTTTTTTTTAAATTTTTTTTTCAGGTACCATGGAGCTTTCGGCTGAGGCAATGGAAGCTCTGAACCGAGCAATGTCTCAGCAAATCAAAGAAGCGAATCAAGCCATAGCAACTCAGCTCACCCAACAAATCGAACAACTCAATGACAAGTTCGAGACGAAGATGAATGATCTGCTCAAAGACCTCAGTGCAAGTGGAGAAGAGTCGTCTCAAACTCCAACTCCTTCGGAAGCAATGCGCTTAGCAAAGGGTAAAGGGCACATAGGATCTTCCCGGAAACTTCCACGCCACCCAAGACCTTCCGAAGCCAGGACTAAAGCTAAGTCCAGTCGAAGCCAGATTGGGGGCAGAGAGACTACGTTTAATCCGAGAAGGAATCCTACTGGTGCCGAACGAGATGGCCCCAGAGTAGATCGTCAGCACCGCAGAGAGGAATATATTGCTGGGCATCGAGTTACCCTGGATCAGACCCAAAATACTATGAGGAGGACGAAGCTTCTGATCATAGCAGAGAAACTGTGAGACGAGATCGAGGCCGAGGACCTGGTCGAGATTATGATCCTCTACGTCAGCAGCTGCGTCATATCAAAATCCAGTATCCTCCTTTCCATGGAACCAATGATCCCGAAGCTTATCTAGATTGGGAAAGGAAGATGGAGTCTAATTTTCTGGTCCAAGGAACTTATGAGCTCAACAAGGTGAAGATTGCAGTTTCAGAATTTCATGGGTATGCGCTTCTATGGTGGGAGCAGTTGGGAGTCACCAGAAATCGCCTGAGGGAACTTCCGATTACTACTTGGGATCAGCTTGTTATACAGATGAGGAAGCGGTTCGTTCCAGCCCATCATCAGCGCGAGATACTCAACAAACTTAGGCGCCTCGTCCAAGGTACGATGTCTGTTCGAGATTATTATCAAGAATTGGAAACTTTGCTCATTCGTGCAGATTTACGAGAAGGCGAAGAGATGGTAATGTCGAGATTTCTTGGAGGACTTAACCGAGAAATTCAAGATAAGGTGGAACTTCAGGATTTCGCAGATATACAAGAGATGGTGCATAAGGCTGAATTGGTGGAATCTCAAGTCAAGAGGCGAATCATCAAGTCCACATTCACGCCTAGTGTACCTAAGCCTAAGGAGATCAGCAAGCCAGCTTACTCCAGGGACATCAAACCGCCCTCTACTGGAGTTAAAGAAGAAGCTAAAGCTGAGTTCAAGCCTCGAGGTGGCACTTCTATCAGCAATGTGAGGTGTTTCAAATGTCAAGGAATGGGACATTACTCTCGAGATTGCCCAAACAAGAAGGTTTTCTTGTTACATGAAGGAGGAGAGATAGTTCCTCAAGAGGATTCAGAGGCCGAATATGAATTAGAGGAAGAGGAAGAAGCTGCTGCTGTGGGCGAGATGCTGGTTGCGAGAAGGACTTTGAGTGTTCAGAGTCAACCTGAAGAGACTTGTCAGCGAGAGAACCTGTTTCATACGAGATGCTTCATTCAAGGAAAAGTTTGTAGCCTGATCATAGATGGAGGAAGTTGTACTAATTCTGCAAGCAAAGAGATGGTTAAGAAGCTCCAGCTCAAGACTATTCCTCATCCAAGGCCGTATAAGATTCAGTGGTTGAATGACAGTGGGACCTTGACCGTATCTCAGCAAGTTATGGTTTCTCTATCTATTGGGAAGTATGAAGATGAGATTCTATGTGACGTCATTCCCATGGGTTCGAGTCATGTGTTGCTAGGCAGACCGTGGCAATCAGATCGTAGGGTGATACACGACGGTTACACCAACAAGCACTCATTCGAGTTCAAAGGTCGCAAAATTACCCTCCTACCTCTCACACCTACCGAGATTTACCAAGATCAGATTCAGATGAAGCTCAAGGAGAAGGAGAAAGTCGCCAACAGCCTCTACATAAACCACAGTGAATTTTCTAAACTCTTTGATCCTGAAATGACTACTTTTATGTTTGTGTACAAGGAATCCCTTGTTAGTACTAACCCTTCACAGGAGCTTCCTAGTGCTATGTTTGAGATTTTGCAGGAATACAAGGACGTTTTTCCAGTCGAAATTCCAGCAGGGCTACCTCCAATTCGCGGGATAGAGCATCAGATTGACTTGGTACCAGGATCAGCCTTACCTAACAGGCCAGCATACCGAACCAATCCTGTAGAGACTAAGGAGCTGCAGAAGCAAGTGGAAGAGCTGATGAGCAAAGGCCATATCCGAGAAAGCTTGAGTCCATGTGCGGTTCCAGTTCTGTTAGTGCCAAAGAAAGATGGTTCCTGGAGGATGTGTGTAGACTGCCGAGCTATCAACAACATCACGGTGAAGTATAGGCATCCGATTCCAAGACTAGACGATATGCTGGATGAGCTCTGTGGATCGACAATCTTCTCGAAGATAGATTTGAAGAGTGGGTATCATCAGATCAGAATGAAGGAAGGGGACGAATGGAAGACGGCGTTCAAGACAAAGCAAGGACTCTACGAGTGGCTAGTTATGCCGTTTGGTCTCACCAATGCTCCTAGCACCTTCATGAGATTAATGAACCATGCCCTGAGACCATTCATTGGCGTGTTCGTAGTGGTTTATTTCGACGATATCCTCATCTACAGTAAAGGTTTGGAAGAACATCTAGATCACATCAGATCGGTTCTTGATGTTCTTCGCTCTCAATCTCTCTTTGCTAATTTATCTAAATGTTCATTCTGCACTAACGAAATTGTTTTCTTAGGCAGTGCAGGAGGAGTTAAAGTAGATGAAGAGAAGATTAAAGCTATCAAGGAGTGGCCAACCCCTAAGAATATTGGAGAAGTCCGAAGTTTCCATGGTTTAGCAGGATTCTACAGCCGTTTTGTTCGTGATTTCAGCACCATAGCCGCGCCCTTAACCGAAGTAATCAAGAAAGACGTGGGGTTCAAGTGGGGAGAGGCGCAACAACAGGCTTTTACAGCCCTTAAAGAGAAGCTTATCAATTCGCCCTTACTAGTACTTCCTGATTTTACTAAGACTTTTGAGATTGAATGCGATGCTTCTGGTGTAGGTATTGGAGCAGTTCTTATGCAGGATAAGAAGCCCGTCGCTTACTTCAGCAAAAAGTTAGGAGGATCAACGCTGAATTATCCCACGTATGACAAGGAGTTATACGCATTGGTTCGAGCTCTCTAGACGTGGCAGCATTACCTATGGCCTAAGGAATTCTTCATTCATACCGATCACGAGTCTCTAAAGCACCTCAAGGGTCAGCAGAAGCTTAACAAAAGACATGGGCGATGGATGGAGTTCATTGAGACATTCCCCTACATTGTTAAGTACAAAAAAGGTAAAGATAATGTGGTCGCAGACGCATTATCCCGGAGGTACACTCTTATTTCGACTTTAACATCAAAGTTGATTGGATTTGAACACATTATAGATCTTTATGAATCTGATACTGACTTTTCTGAGAGCTATGCCAAATGTCATAAGTTTGCCTGTGAGAAATTTTATAAACAGGATGGATACTTGTTCTTCAGTAACCGATTGTGCATACCACGAGGATCTATTCGAGAGTTATTGGTACGAGAAGCTCATGGAGGTGGATTAGCTGGACATTTCGGTGTCACAAAGACACTTCTTGGACTACAAGAGCACTTCTACTGGCCGAACATGAAGAAAGACGTTGAGAAAATCTGTTCCAGATGTGTCGTATGTAAGATGGCTAAGAGTAAAGTTCAACCTCATGGTTTGTATACTCCTCTGCCTATTCCTTCGCAACCTTGGACTAATATCGAGAAAAAGACAAAGCAGTATGAGAAGCATGCCAACAAAGGACGAAAGGAGCTGATTTTTGAAGAAGGCGATCTGGTGTGGATCCATCTGAGGAAGGTGCGATTTCCAGCTGAGCGAAAGAACAAGCTAATGCCCAGAGTTGATGGACCATTCGCAGTCGTCAAAAGGATCAACAACAACGCCTATCAGATTGATCTTCAAGGTAAGTATGACGTTTCTGATACTTTCAATGTTTCTGACTTGCTTCCTTATGTTGCAGATTCAGATTTGAGGACAAATCCTTTTCAAGAGGGAGAGGATGATATGATCGTGACCAGTTCAGAGGAGGAGGAACCAGAGGTAGCTGGCAGGATCACTCGTTCCAGAGCTAGAGAGATGGCTAAGGAGGCTCACACACTCATTGCCGCAGAGGACATCGATCAACTGGAGGCTGGAGCTCACATCTTCAACATCTCTATCTTGAGGAATGAAGAACCCAGTAACAATGACTAGGTAACTTAGGTGATGATTCTGTACTCTTTTCCTTGGTGAGGATTTTGGAAGGCAAGGAGGTTCTTCTCCAAGGTTTTTAACGAGGCAGAAATCATTGCTACGTCGAGTTACTTAGAAGTTGTTACTAATGGGTAATAATGTGCAAAGTCACAATGACTCGTGCACTAGTTGTTTTAGGTGCACCACTTAGGATTAGAAGGGACGCCTCGCTGTTTTATTTTTAAATTAAACTTCTTGTTGTTTTATTTCAAACTCCATGTAGTTTTGTTATTAGGGCTGCGATTTTCTCTCTTAGTCTATAAAAAAGAGAAAATCGCCTAAGTGTTATTCAGTGAAGAATTTTGATCAAACTTTTAACGTGTTCTTCTCTCCTTTCGATTTCTGAGAACTAAAAACTCTGAAATTCGAATCTCTTAAAACTAATCTGTTTACAAGAGATTCTGCTATCACCATCACATCCCTCTGACGATCCATCGACGCATCCATCAACCACCATCTCAAACCATCGATCCGCCGCATCACACCACCATCTTCCTTCATCGATTTGATCCACCAGCCACCGTCGCTTCTCATCGCATCATCGCTGCATTCCATCCATCATATCGCCACATCTATCGCCCCTTGCTTCAGAGTTGATCACATAGGATCGTATCACATAAGGTAGCTACTCCTTATCATCCTCAAACTAGTGGCCAGGTTGAAGTGTCTAATACACAAATTAAGGCCATTCTTGAGAGGACTGTTAGCTCAAGCAGAAAAGATTGGAGCAAAAGGCTGGATGATGCATTGTGGGCTTATAGAACAGCCTTTAAGACTCCAATTGGGACATCTCCTTCCAATCTGCTATATGGGAATAGCTGCCACATTCCTGTTGAGCTGGAGTAAGCATTATGGGCTGTGAAGTTGCTGAACTTTGATATCAAAACAGCTCAAGAGAAAAGGATCATTCAACTCCATGAACTTGAAGAGATCAGGTTGGGGGCTTTCGAGAGCTCCAAGATCTATAAAGAAAAGACCAAGGCTCTACATGATCAAAAGATTTTGAAAAGGGAATTCAAGGAAGGTGATTTGGTGTTGATGTTCAACTCTAGGCTTAAGTTATTTCCCGGAAAAATTAAGTCTAGATCGTCTGGTCCCTTTAAGATCCTTGAGGTAAGGCCATATTGAGCTGTTGTGTTAGAACGAAAGGATGGTCAAGAGTTTGTGGTCAATGGGCAAAGGATCAAGCACTACTTAGTCTCACAAAAGAAGGAGGAAGCTACATCAGTTCCCTTTCTTGATCCACCATCAGCATAAACTTGGTATCAAAGTCAAACTTAGAGACTTTAAACAAAGTGCTCTTGGGAGAGACCCCAAGCTTATCCTTGTATATAGTTTCTTTTCTTGCCTTCTTTGATTGTTTTTAGGATGTTTTAATCTTTTGTTCAAGTGTGCACAGGTTTTAGAAAGGTCCAGGTGCAGTTTTGAAAGAATTGGAGAAGAGAAAAGATGAAAAATGGGCTGAGGAATACATTCATATCGACGTGGTTTCTCTTGGTGTGTTTGCTCGGTGTAACAGGTTCAAAAGGCCGAGAAAATATCGACCAGTTACACCGAGAAAAATGAGGTCGGTGTTGAGCACAAGATGGGAAATGTTCTCGGCCATTCTCACGTACCGCGGGTGGATTTTATCGGCCAAAATGCGTACCGGCTAATGATTCCTCGGCCAAAATCTCCGGGTGCAAACACGTTTCCGAAATCGCCTGTCCGGGGAACCTTCTGGTCCGATTCAGCTGTCGGGTACTTCATCAAAGTTAGAGAGGATTGGATCACGGTTCCAGAGCAGGTGGAATCATGGAATTCGGACGCGTGAGAAGAAAGTTAAGCTCGTCGGAAGAAAGTCCTATCTCGCTGCCGTTTTGGACCAAGCCGATGAGCTCCGAAGAATGCGAAGGACGGTGCACTTCCAGACCGATTCAGTTTACGGGGCCTTCATCAGAATCCGAGATAATTGAGTCCTCGTTCCAGAACGTTAGAGATCATTCAATTCGGAGCTATGAGGAAGAAGATAACGTCTCCGGAATGTACACATGTCTAGACGCCTTTCTCTGATCGTGTAAATGCACTGCAAAGATCAGCCTTCCAGGAAACCTTCCACTTCCCAAGCACCGAAGCTTCCTTCACCAAAGTTGAAGATATATGAGTCCTCTGTCCTTTGAAACCGGAAGCACACAATTCGGACAACTATCGTAGAAGTTACACCTCCCTGAACGCGAAGTGGTCCGAGGAGCCCTGAACGCTGTAAGATTGATAAAATTATGCTAAAGGAAGTTTGGCACGGTCTCAATGCCACGGTCTAGGACTTGGCCGTTGCAAATTTGTACACTTCTTTGGCGTTTGGCACGGTCTCAATGCCACGGTCTAGGACTTGGTCGTGGCAACTTTGTACACTTCTTCGGCGTTTGACACGGTCTCCATACCACGGCCTAGGACTTGACCATGGCAATCACCGAATCATCAACACCTTGCCATGCCCAACATGACACGGTCCAGATCAAGAACGTGGCAATCCAAGAAGTTCATCACCCAAACCCAGAAAAGAAGAGACACAGCCATTAGACATGGTGTAAATCAAGCCATGGCAACCTTGATCATGAAGAATCTGTCCAAGAACTTTGACACTATCAGTTTGCCACGGTCTGGCCAAGCATCATCTGACCGTGGCAAACCACACCACTATCCATCAAAGCCGGGTCAGGATCAAGTTTGTCCTGGGCTGACCCGGTCCATTAGCACTTAGTATATATAGCTTTTTGGAAAAAAAACTCAAAACATCTTATCTTCTATCTTAGTTTCTCTCTAATTTTCTTTCCCCTTTTGTTAAAAAAAAGAGTTTGTTCAGATATATCTGAAGAATTTAATCAATCTAAGTCTGTTTCTTATCATCTCATCATCTCATTTCTGCTTCTAATCATGATTAACATCATCTCTTGCAAAAGATTAGATGTGTTCTTCATGATTAGTGAGTAGTCATATTTTAAGCTTCTAGGTGTGTAGATTAGGGTGCTTAGATGTTTGATTTGTGATGTTTAGGGTCTAGATTCTCATTTTATTTCCTTAGTTAGCTGCTCTTAATGCTAGATCTCTCATTATAAGCTTGATCTAGAACTTAGGCATTTCTCCACCCACAAGATGTTTGATGAAATGCCTGAATGAGCTAACTTAAGGGTTTATGCCTTTTTCATCATGGGAATGATTTGTTAAATGCATGAATGACATATTAGAACTGTTTCTTAATGCTCATTGATTCTTATTTCACAAATGATGATTTGGTTTGAAAGTTGATTAGTGTAGAGATTAATGCCTTCATGAGAGGATTAGTCTAGATTAGAGTTCTAAGTTGAAATGTTTGAGATCATGTGATTGATAGACAAGACTTTTTAGGGTCTCAGGGATATCAATCCCCTTGTCAAAGTAGCACAAAGAGGTTTATCAATCCAGATGTGGTGTTAGACACTAAACTATGTGATCAGGTTCTTAATTCAAGCAAACAAGAGTGAGTTTTGATTATCTAGAGACAACTACAAACTTAAACAGGATTAAAGACTAATGAAATGATTAAACAAGAACTAAACAATGACAAATGATGAGAATGTATGAATGATGATGAGAAAGGCCTTAGACATGATAGTGGATTAGGGTGCCTTCAGTGATAAACTAATGAGCTAATGAATCATATGATCAAGCAAACCATTCAACATAAACATCTTTAATTAAGTTAATCCTCTCATGAAGGTATTAACTCCTATGCCAAAACAGTTTCTAACCCAATCATCATCAGTGAAACATGAGTTAACAAGCATTAAGAATCAGTTTAATCTGTCATTTAAGCATATAAACAATTATTCCCATGATGAATAACACTTAAACCTCTACAACCTTGGTTCAGGCATTTCATCAAACACTTTTGGTGCATGAAATGCCCAGAATCTAGACCACATATGATTTGTATGGATCTAGCATAGAGAACAAGTTATAGAGAATGGAATATGCATGATCTAACCCCTAAGCTCACTAATCTACCACTTCAGCACCCTAATCTACATATCTAAGACCTTAATATAGGATTACTCACTAATCATGATCAACACACTAGATCCTTTGCAAGATGTGTTGTTAATCATGATTAAAAGTGTGATTTGATGATAAGAAATGATGGAACAAGATGAAAAGAAACTCCAAATCGATATTAAGCTCTAAAAACAAAGTGTATCAAGTGGTTTTTCACCAAAGAGGAGAAGAAACTAAAAGTAGATAAAAGGTGTTCTCCAAATTAGGTCTAAAAACAATATATAGGAGTCTTGGGCGAGCCGGGTCAACCCAGAACAAACCGGGTACTGACCCGGTCTTGGTGGGTGAAGATGGGTTTGCCACGGTCAAGTGTGTTCTTGGTGTGGCCGTGGCAACCTGACCGTGTCAAAGCTTTCTCGCGTGTTCTTGGCTGCATTTTGATGCCACGGTCTAACAAGCTTCGTCCAAAACCCGTGGCAAGTCATCGTGTCAAACACCGAAGATGTGTAAAAGTTGCCACGGTCAAGCCCCAGACCGTGGCATTCAGACCGTGTCAAAACCCTCATGCTTGTAAAGTCCTTTCCAGCCAAGTATTTGTTTGCCTCGGTCAAGTCCTTGGCTGGAAACCCGGAACAAACCGGGTACTGACCCGGTCTTGGTGGGTGAAGATGGGTTTGCCACGGTCAAGTGTGTTCTTGGTGTGGCTGTGGCAACCTGACCGTGTCAAAGCTTTCTCGCGTGTTCTTGGCTGGATTTTGATGCCACGGCCTAACAAGCTTCGTCCAAAACCCGTGGCAAGTCATCGTGTCAAACGCTGAAGATGTGTAAAAGTTGCCACGGTCAAGCCACAGACCGTGGCATTCAGACCATGTCAAAACCCGCATGCTTGTAAAGTCCTTTCCAGCCAAGTATTTGTTTGCCTCGGTCAAGTCCCAGACCGTTGCATGAAGATCGTGCCAATCGCCGAAGGTTTGCAGAAGTTACCACGGTCAAGTCCTAGACCGTGGCATTCAGGTCGTGTCAATCGCCGAAGGTTTGCAGAAGTTGCCACGGTCAAGTCCTAGACCGTGGCATTCAGGTCATGTCAATCGCCGAATGCTTGCGAGGTTCCTCCCAGCCAAGTGTTTGTTTGCCACGGTCAAGTGTAGACCATGGCATGAAGATCGTGTCATTCGCCGAGGGTGTGCAAAAGTTGCCACGGCCAAGTGTGGACCGTGGCATTCCATCGCGGCATGTTTAACTTAGTCATTCAGGGCTATCTGGACCACTTCGCATTCCGGAGAGTGTAACTTCCACCCAACTTGTCCGAATTGAGTGATTCTGGTTGCAGAAGACAGAAGACTCATTTATCTCCAACTTTGGTGAAGGAAGCTTCGGTGCGTGGGAAGTGGAAGGCTTCCTGGAGGGCTCATCTTTGCAATGCATTCACACGATCAGAGAGAGCCGTCTATATATGTGTCCATTCCGGAGACCGTATCTTCCTGCTCATAGCTCCGAATTGAATGATCTTGGATGTTTTGGAAAGAGGACTCAAATGTATCGGATTCTCAGGCAGGCTCCGGAAACTGAATCGGCCTGGAAGTGCACCGTCCTTCGCATTCTTCAGAGCTTATCGGCTTGGTCCAAAACAGCAGCGAGACAGGGATTTTTCCGACGAGCCTAACTCTCTGCTCACGCGTCCGAATTCCATAATTCTACTTGCTATGAATCCGTTATCCAATCCTCTCCAACTTCTATGAAGCCCCCGACATCTGAATCGGACCGGAAGGTTCCCCGGACAGGCGATTTCGGAAACGTGTCTGCACCTGGAGATTTTGGCCGATACAATCCACTCGCGGTACGCGTTTTGGCCGATAATGTCTATCCGCGGTACATGAAAATGGCCGGTAAAAACCTCCCTGGTCCGCGAGAATGGCCGATAACCTCCAAAAACACAAGTTCACCATTTTTCAAGCCTTGATCACCATTCCACCTCCTGGATTCATCTTTTCAGCTCCAAATAGACCTGATAAACACTCAAAACATGCAAAGACTCATTGGGACCTAATGCATCTCCTAAGTTCTAAAACAAAACCCTAAGGACCTAAAATGCATGGAATAAAACATGATTTCGAATGAATTATGCAACCTAAATGATGCAAATTATGAACATATCAACTCCCCCACACTTGTCCTTTGCTTGTTCTCAAGCAAACAAGAACAAATGAGAGAGAGAGGTTGAATGCCTGGGAGTTCACATTTCCTTTTTGAGAGAAGTGATCACAATGAGAATTTAAGTTCATGCTCAATTATGCAATGCAAAGCCATACTCAGATATATATCAACTCAACAAGGAATCTCCACAAGTTATTCTCTCTCTCAACTCTTTCACATTCATTAAGCTTTTTACCAAGTGGATCAAATGATGCATTGTTTAAACAAACATAGTTTGGCTAGGGTGAGGTTATGAGACTAAAATGATCTCATCAATGCCTGAGTGGGTTCAATGCAGCAAAAGGATCTCTCTATGAATGACCAAACTTTGGCAGAATGCTAAAGGTAAAAGGCAACCTATGCATACAAGGGCAAAGACTCATCCCACCCCACACTCTACTCAAAACCTCACTTGCTCACTTTTCACACTCATTCTTCTCTCACTAGGGGACTCTCTTTTCTTTTTCATACACAAGTCTTGGAGTTCAAACTTTCGATAGCTCTTTTTCACTGTCTTTTGTAACCTCGAACCTCTTTTTCTTTCTTTTTAAAACATTTGAGCTCTTTGGCTTCTTTTCTTTTCACTTAGAGGCTAGACTCTTTCTTTTCAAAACACTAGAGCTCACTTTCTTTGACTCAAAACTCCAAGACTGATTTCTTTTCTTTTTCATTCCCCTAGTTCTCACCATTCTCCTTTCATTTCCACTCATCTCTCCTTTTTCCACTCACCAACATGTATTCCCCCACACTTAGTTCTTGACAAATCTCTCAGCTCCTTGATGATGGAACTTAGCACTCAATGAGACTTGCCCTTGTCGCCCTAAACCTAACACTTTCTGCTAAGTTTGGTCCAAGGTGGCCTCACAATCACACACAAACAATTGGCTTGAAAGAAGGATGGGTTCAGGGTGAGGAAAACTGATCTATTATGCAGATTCAGCTATTTGAGCTAAGGAAGAGGATGGTAAAAACAGGATTCTAGCTCAAATATGTATATTGGTATCCACAAGCTTGTTCAAACAATGCACCAAATGATAATTTCAAGTCAAGTTCAGGGTTTTCACTTAATTAGAGTTGAGTTCAATTCAAACTTGCTTCTCAGATTCAGATCATTTCAGACTTTGCAAGCACAGAAAAAGATTCACAAGCATATTCAATTCAAGTTCTCAAAGTGATGTACTCTCTAGAAAACCTATCATTACTCCCTGCAAGATGCAACCTACATGCATATGCAATCTAGACTGAGTAGACTCAATCCCAACAATGAGAATGCAACTACATGATCATTTTTTTGTGTAAATTTTTCGGATTTTTCCATTTTTTTGGTTTTTATATGCACTTAGATGAGACTACATGAATATGCAACTAGAATGTGACTCAAGACTCAAAGTGTAAAATAAGAAAAGAGAAAAAATGATTAGTAAAGGATGAAACTCCTCCCCCACACTTAAATAACACAGTCCCTTGTGTTATAGAAGCATGAGAAAGGAGTTAAAACAAAGTAAACAAGTAAAATGCAAAAGAAAAAGAAAATCTACATGCTATTTACAAGGTTTTGAGTGGTTACCTCAATCACTGAGGTCTGATCCCAAGTAGTGGGATCGGTTGGAGGTGGAACATGATGGAGTTGAGTATCTAGGTGGGCTGCTCTCAGGTGAGTCTGGTTGGAACGCTGTGGCCGGGTTCACCCAATCTTCTTTTCCCGGTGGTAGCACAAGGTCATGAGCAGCTGAGCTTTCTCCCACCTCTTCTCTTGTATCTCGTTTGGGTGAGGTGGCTGGAGCTGTGAGCTTCTTAACCTTCTTCTTAAGCTGCCTAACACAGTCAACTAGCTTTGTGATGGTTTTGTCTTGCCATTTGCACCATTTCTGAAGGGTGTTAACTCTGGAATACAGCTTCCTTGTGTGATAGTCAGGCTCTCCCCAAAAGTAAGGATCAAAGTGATACCTCCCTGCTCCCATCCTTCTTTCAAAATCTCTTGGCTCCTCATTCTCACAACCAGCGGTCCTAGTTGTGTCCTCCTCTTCAACTGGCTCTTTACCCTTAGAACCAGCGGTTCTCTTGCATTTGGGAATTGGAGGGTGAATGGCTGGGTTCTAGAGCTGATCTTTTAGGACAATAAAGGAGACATTGTGCCTTTCTGTGAGAGTGGTGATGGCTGGGTGTGGCAACAGAACATGAACCTTTTCATCTTGCAAGAGCTTGAAGGTGTACAAGAAGTTTTCACCATTGCTTTCTTTTAAAAACCCAACCTTGGTGAGGGTAGCTTCATCAATCAACTCAGGCCTGACCTCAACATCATCAAAGACAAAACCTCTTGCTTTCAGAATCTTTGTCACTAGCCATCCATTCTGCAACTTAGTGAGCTTCTTTCTTTTACCCTCACTGCAAGCAATGTCCTTGTAAATCAGCATTTGGCGTGCCAAGAATGCACCACTAGATGGGATGTAATGTGGGAGGTGAAACTCTCTCTTGCTCTTCAAATGACTGATGAGAGGATGAAGACCCATACCCAGTAGCTCCATGTCAGCTAGATGCACCACTCCATCATTGTGCTTGGTAAGGAACATTTGGCATAGCACCTTGTGAGCATAGCGGATTGCTGGGTTTCTTATCCATGAACTCTTGCATCTTCCTCCTCTGAAGCTCCCAAAAGCAATTGTATCCCACAAGTCAGTGATCATGTGATCAGGGTATGTGAACTTCACTGTCTGTTCTTGTGCAGGTCTTGGAAAAGCAAAGATCTCATCTAGTTCCTTGAAGCTTACATGGTGTTGTGCACCATCTATTGTGAACTCTATGTGCCCAAGACCATTGCCCTCATTAATTCTTGCATCTCTTGGGCCATATCCACAAACTTGAAGGGATGCAAGAAACTCTTGTGTAACACCATCATGAGCCACATCTCTCATCTCAAAGAATCCACCAAACCCCATGTTGTTGAAAATTAGCTGAACCTCTTCAAGAATTCCCGTCTTCCTCAGCAGCTCCATATCAGGGAACTTGGTGCACACTTTTACACCCCTGAACATAGCAAAGTAGTCATCAAAAGTTGGTTCTCTGTCCTCAGAACTTGTCTTTGCTTTCTTAACCCGCTTCAATGCTGTTTCAGGATCACTCTCTGTTCCTTCTTCATCCTCAGCCACAGCCACCTCTTTTCCTGCCCTGTGAACGACCTCAACCAATGCCAGCTCTTTACCAGAAGTTTTTGAAGTAGAGGCCATTGTTTTCTTTGGTGCAGCAACCTTCTTTGTTTTCTTCTCAGCTGGATCCTTTGGCTTTCTCTGCCTTTTCTGTTTCTTGAAAACCTTTTGCCCAAAAGGCATAATCTTATCCTCTGAAGCTCCAGCTTTCTCCTTTTTGGCTTTATCTATGGCTGCTATTCTTTTTGTTCCTCCCCTCTGCATTTTCTCAAACAGCTGTAAGCACCAAAGCAAGAGAACAACAAAAATTTTCTAAAATTCACCAAGCTCATGTGTGGAACAAATCGATTTCTCTTGACAAGAATGTATTTTAAGCTGATTTAAAACTCAGTAAACTCAAAGCAATGGCAAGAAGCAATGCACACAAAGAGTTCAGCTTGAAACACAATTCTAAAAAAAAAATCGATACACTTGATGAATTTCAAGAAAAATTTCTCAAAAATTCCAAGAACAGGTTATTCTCAAGCAAGATCCATGAAATTCCTATCCATTCTACTTGCACAATACTCACAAATTGATTCCAAGGTATCAAGAAGCTCATTAAAATCGATTCCATTTGTTTTTCTTTTCATGAACAGTACACTAAAGCATGGAAAAGGTGAGTTTTAACAGACTAAATACCTTGGAATCTTCAAGTTTCGAGTGAAAAACGAATGTGCAGCAAGAAACTAGACAGGATTACGAGTTCAATGCAGTTGGAATTTCTCAATTTGATGCAGGACCAAGAGAGATATGAAAGTTTAAAGCTCAAGAATGGAGAGAAAGGAGCAAACTCGGGATGAAGAAGAAGGAGAGGTGGGGAACAGCTGGCTTGGCGCGTGTGTTGACCGGTCAACGTCCGTACGGTCAACTGATATTCAAATTTGGTCGCGCCTGGTTGACCGTGTCACGTGGTCGTGACAAGAAGGCGTTTGAATCTCTTCTTTGTCGCGGTCTTGGTGTGGCCGTGGCAACTAGACCGTGGCAAACACCGAATGTGTGCTCTTTTTCCTTTCTTTTGCCACGGTCTAGTTGTTTCCCCGTGGCATTCTTACCCGTGGCAATGTCAAACCTCGGTCAAACCTTCTCGTTTCTTGCCACGGCCAACCCTTAAGCCTGTGTCTTGTAGACCGTGTCATTCCACGAACATTGGCCATTCCACTTTTGCTTTTGCCACGGCCTAGTCTTCTTCCGTGGCAATCTCCTCGTGGCATTCTCCGAATGATGGATATCTCGTATTGCTTTGCCACGGCCTGGTCTCTAACCGTGTATCTTGGCCGTGTCAAAGTTCGAGCCCTTTGTCCTTCCATCTTCATTTTGCCGCGGCCTGGTCCTGAACCCGTGTCTTGTAGCCGTGGCAAACCCCGAACATTGGAAACTTCTCACTGCTTTGCCACGGCCAACCTTTTCTTCCCGTGGCAACTCATCGTGGCAATCTCCGAAACCAAGCTTTTGTTAATCTCTGTGTTGCTACGGTCACCTTCATGTTCGCGTCTCGTGGCCGTGATTTATTCCCCGTGGAAAAGCAAAAAGGGTTGCCACGCCTTGTTCCTGACCGTGGCCGGTGTCCATGTCAAAGGCCGAGCACAAGCTTGTCTCCATTCCTTCATCTCTTTTCATTTTGCATTCACTTTCCAAGGGTTCAGACTCAAACCTTTAACCTGTAGACACTAAATAAACCCATCAAAACATCCTAGCATAGAGAACAAGTTGTAGAGAATGGAATATGCATGATCTAACCCCTAAGCTCACTAATCTACCACTTAAGCACCCTAATCTACATATCTAAGACCTTAATATGGGATTACTCACTAATCATGATCAACACACTAGATCCTTTGCAAGATGTGTTGTTTATCATGATTAGAAGTGTGATTTGATGATAAGAAATGATGGAACAAGATGAAAAGAAACTTCAAATCGATATTAAACTCTAAAAACAAGGTGTATCAAGTGGTCTTTCACAAAAGGGGAAAAGAAACTAAAAATGGATAAAAAGGTGTTCTCCAAATTATTCTTGGTGTGTTCTTGGTGTGGCCGTGGCAACCTGACCGTGTCAAAGCTTTCTCGCGTGTTCTTGGCTGCATTTTGATGCCACGGTCTAACAAGCTTCGTCCAAAACCCGTGGCAAGTCATCGTGTCAAACACCGAAGATGTGTAAAAGTTGCCACGGTCAAGCCCCAGACCGTGGCATTCAGACCGTGTCAAAACCCGCATGCTTGTAAAGTCCTTTCCAGCCAAGTATTTGTTTGCCTCGGTCAAGTCCCAAACCATGGCATGAAGATCGTGCCAATCGCCGAAGGTTTGCAGAAGTTGCCACGGTCAAGTCCTAGACCGTGGCATTCAGGTCGTGTCAATCGCCGAAGGTTTGCAGAAGTTGCCATGGTCAAGACCTAGACCGTGGCATTCAGGTCGTGTCAATCGCCGAAGGTTTTCAGAAGTTGCCACGGTCAAGTCCTAGACCGTGGCATTCAGGTCGTGTCAATCGCCGAATGCTTGCAAGGTTCCTCCCAGCCAAGTGTTTGTTTGCCACGGTCAAGTGTAGACCATGGCATGAAGATCGTGTCATTCGCCGAGGGTGTGCAAAGTTGCCACGGCCAAGTGTGGACCGTGGCATTCCATCGCGGCATGTTTAACTTAGTCATTCAGGGCTGTCTGGACCACTTCGCATTCCAGAGAGTGTAACTTCCACGAAACTTGTCCGAATTGAGTGATTCCGGTTGCAGAAGATAGAAGGCTCATTTATCTCCAACTTTGGTGAAGGAAGCTTTGGTGCTTGGGAAGGGGAAGGCTTCCTGGAGGGCTCATCTTTGCAATGCATTCACACGATCAGAGAGAACCGTCTATACATATGTCCATTCCGGAGACCGTATCTTCCTGCTCATAGCTCCGAATTGAATGATCTCGGATGTTCTGGAAAGAGGACTCAAATGTCTCGGATTCTCATGAAGGCCCCGGAAACTGAATCGGCCTGGAAGTGCGCATCGTCCTTCGCATTCTTCAGAGCTTATCGGCTTGGTCCAAAACAGCAGCGAGACAGGGGTTTCTTCCGACGAGCCTAACTCTCTGCTCACGCGTCCGAATTCCATGATTCCACTTTCTATGAATCCGTGATCCAATCCTATCCAACTTCTATGAAGCACCCGACATCTGAATCGGACCGGAAGGTTCCCCGGACAGGCGATTTCGGAAACATGTCTGCACCCGGAGATTTTGGCCGATACAATCCACTCGTGGTACGCGTCTTGGCCGATAATGTCTATCCGCGGTACATGAAAATGGCCGGTAAAAACCTCCCTGGTCCGCGATAATGGCCGATAACCTCCAAAAACACAAGTTCACCATTTTTCAAGCCTTGATCACCATTCCACCTATGGATTCATCTTTTCAGCTCCAAATAGACGTGATAAACACTCAAAACATGCAAAGACTCATTGGGACCTAATGCATCTCCTAAGTTCTAAAAGAAAACCCTAAGAACCTAAAATGCATGGAATAAAACATGATTTGGAATGAATTATGCAACCTAAATGATGCAAATTATGAACATATCAGTGATTGCTTGCTATGTCTTTCTGTGTAAGATTCAGTCTTCTTGGTTGAGAGATTGTTTGGTCACTTATTAGGCTTGATGCATTATGCTTGTTGATTGCTTGATTATATCTAATGTTGTTAGACTTGATTAAGTGATTAGCAAAGGGATTATTGTCATGGGAATGAATTAATCTGATTAAGAAGCCTAGACTAAAGAGTAGCAAGTGTTGCATTATGTTCTTAGCATCATGATTCAATATCTAAAGCACCCTAATCAATGATCACATCTAGAGGTTTAGCTTTTATCATCTTTATTATCACCATCATCTTGTTGAGCTTGCTTTAATTACTTCCTTATCATTGCTTGTTTGTTTCTTGTTTATGATTTTATTTGTTACTTGTTATCAAAAACCTGTCTTTGATCACTTGACTTAAGAACTTATCACATAAATTAGTGCCTAACTACCACACATATGGATTGACACCCCTTATACTACTTTGACAAGGGGATTGATAACCCATCAAAGAGCCTTGAAAACTCTTAGTTATCAATTGGCGCCGTTGCCATATTGTGTGGGGCTAGTTAGCATTAGTTTCTGATATAGTTTTTGAGATCAAGTTTAGTTTGTTTTACTGACTCCCTCTCAAGTTCTGTCTTTATTTTTAGGTGTATGATCACAAGAGGTCAACTTAGAAGACAAAGAGAAAGAGCTTCTCATTTGGAGAGATTGGGAATGGATCAGCAAGTTGGAATTGAGCACCAGGCTCAAGAAGCTGCTCACGGTCAAGGAGCTGGTATTGGAGCTAATGGGAACAGAAATCACGTTCCACACGGTCAGGTCCATCAGGGACCAGCTCAGGGTAATCAGAACCAAGACCTGCCTCAGGTTCATCAACAAGAACCCTTCCCAAACCCACCCAGGCGTCAAGAGCCTCCACTGGTCTATGTAGGAGACAATGACCGAGCCAATACACACCAATACAGGGCTGGTATTTAAGCTCCTCCAGTTCAAAACACAAATTTTGAAGTGACAGCCTCTATGCTCAACATGGTGCAGAACTCTAAGTTCTATGGGCTGCCAAATGAAGATCCTTTGGAGCATTTGGATCACTTTAATAGAGTTTGTGATCTCACAAAAATCAGTGGTGTCTCTGAAGACAGTTTCAAGCTCAGGTTGTTCCCATTCAGTTTAGGAGACAAGGCACACCAACGGGAGAAGAACCTACCTAGCGGTTCAATACAGACTTGGGAACAATGCAAGTTAGCATTCTTGTCTAAGTTCTTCTCCACTGCTAGAACCGCCAAGCTAAGGACCAAGATTTCAAGCTTCACTCAGCATTTTAATGAGACCTTTGGAGAAGCTTGGGACAGGTTTACGAGCTATACAATTCAGTGCCCACATCATGGCTTTTCAGAAGCCTCTCTCCTTAGCACTTTGTATAGAGGAGCAGTTACCAAGATCAGAACTCAGCTGGACACAGCATCAAATGAGAATTTCTTGGCAAAAGAAATCACTGCAGCTATGGAACTTGTTGAGAACCTAGCCATGAGCCAAGACACTTATGGGGAAGAGTATGACCGATGCTATAGAGGATAAGGTTCTGGTAAACAACAAGAGTTGGAAAAGACCCTAGAGGAGTTGAAAGTTAAGTTTGCAAAGCTGGTAAAGGTCACTCAGCAACCTATACACTATGTAGCTGAAGAGAGGAGTTGTTTTACTAATGTCAATGAACCTGGTCTTGCTCAAGAGGAGTTACACTTCATTGGGAACCAGAATAAGTTTCAAGGGTACCCTCCTCAAGGCTTTGTTCAAAAGAATCAGTACCAAGGTCAACAATCTTATCAGCCACAAGCGGTTCAGGCACAAGGGAACAGCTTCACAAACCAACTCTACTTACAGCAACAAAAGACTCCACCTCTTGGATTCGGTCACCAACAATTTCAGCAGGGTTCTATGCCACAGCAAGGTCCTGATATTGGTATTGTTCTCCAACAGATCTTACAAGGACAACAAAAGCTGGATTCCAAGTGTATTGACCTGACTTCTAAGATGGAGACAATAAGCTCTGAACTTATGACTCTTAAAAAGAACAAGGGCATCTGCACTTCTGAACCACAAGTCTCTCTTCTTGGTAAAGCTGTTCAAAACCCAAAGGATTATTGCAATGCCATCTACTCCAATGATGACCACTCAGCTGCTGTGCAAGAGATTGAAGATCTCCTTTATGGTCAAGTTTCTAGTGAGACTGCACAAACTCATGAGGATGAAGACACCATTATAGATGATTTCATGGGCTTCTTGCATGAACTCAATGAGGACATTGAGAGCAAAAGTGTGGGGGCAGCCGGTTCAGTTTTTCCTGTTGAGCAAGGGAATGATTCAGTGTCTATTGAAACAAAGGAGCTGCCAACTGGTCAAGAAAATCCAACAGATAGTGCCTCCACCTCTGAATCAACACAGATGAAACCCACCTCCCTCCCAAAGCTAGGCAACCCAGGGATGTTCACCATCTCTTGCACTCTTGGCAACTTTAAAGTGGAGAATGCTTTGTGTGACTCAGGGTCAAGTGTTAGCATAATGTCTAAGGACATGATGGAGAAGCTAAAGGTCAAGTCTATAACGTCCTACCCTTCTTCTATCACCTTTGGAGATTCCTACTCCAAAAAACCATATGGGTTTCTGGAAAACTATCCATTACAGGTTGGTGAATGCATAATTCCCACTGATTTTGTCATCATGAAGATGAAGAAGACTAAAGAGCTCCCCCTATTGCTTGGAACTTCATTTCTAAACACCACTGGTGCAATGATTGACTTTGATACGCAAACATTGGTTCTTTCAAAAGTGGATAAGGATGTCTTTTACCCTGTTACACGTCCTTTAGCTGAGTTCTGTTGATCAGTTCTCCAAGAGATAGAACAGCCTAAGGTACTTGAGATGAAATATATGGGAAGTGCTGGAATTCTGGGTGGATCCCAATCTCTCTCAGCTGTGGAAATGGAAAAAGAACCTCACACCAACTCTGTTTACAAGGATGGGACTGAACAGCCATTGATCAGAGAAGAAGACATCTTGCTCTCATGGTCTCCTACACTTAGTGATCTAAGGATGATGAACACCATTAGTGATGGCTCAGCATCAAAAGACAAGAGCATTGAACCTGCTCTTTCTTCCCAAGACTTTGATCTCACTCCTTGGGTTGATGATGATGGTTCTCTGAAGTATAAGCTGGATTGCAATGGGAAACCAGGTCTGTTTGCTGAAGTGAGGGCATGTCTCACAAAGAGCATCTTTGATAAAGACCCAGATGGTATTCAAGAGCTGGTGGACAAAGGTCTCAAGATGGGATCTCAAGGACAAGGGTCTAATGGTTCCCAAAGGCAGCAAACCAACTCAGCTTTCTTGCTCAAGACCATTGAAGTGCTGAAAAGCATCAGTGCTCAACCTCACCCCAGCTAAAAACAGGTTTTTCAAAGTCAAACTTAGTGACTTTAAACAAAGTGCTCTTGGGAGACACCCCAAGCTTATCCTTGTATAATATTTTTAATCTTTTCTCTCCTTTCTTTTTATGTTTTAGGATCTTTTGATGGGTTTTGTGAGCTGTTCTCAGGTCCCAGGTAACTTTTGGAGGCTATGGCTCAGGGACAAAGTGGAATGAAGCATGTGAGACGGCTGAGAAAAGGGTTTACGGCATGGAAACTTGATTGACGCCTGTGAGCTACTTAAGTGTGCGAGTTGGTCCAAGACAAGTCCATGCCGCACAAGGTAGTTCAGGCCAAGCCAAACCCATCTCCAGTGATGTGTGCCCTCATCTGGTGCAGATACTCACTTCCCTTTTTCATAAGAACCACACCAGGTATCACTCCAAACCTTTGTAAATATGCATCTAGCTTAGCTTATTTTTCTCTTTGCATTTTGTGATTTTGCTTTGCACTTCTCCTTCATGCTTTTATAACACAAGGGACTGTGTTATCTAAGTGTGGGGGAGGGGTTTTGTGTTTACCAATCATGTTTATTCTGCTCTTATTTTCCTTTTCACTTTGAGTCTCATTTTGCATTCATCTAAGTGCATATAAAAACCAAAAAAATGGAAAAATCTGAAATATTTTCACAAAAAAATGCTCATGTAGTTGCATTCACATTTTAGGTTGAGTCTACTTTGCATTTTCATATAGGTTGCATCATATGCAAATGGGAGTAATCATAGATTTTTTCTTGAAGAGAGCATCATTTTAAGAGCTTGGTCCCTTAAGGCATTGCAAAACTGGTATGTAATCAAGTGTGGACCATGCTTTGAACTGGTGTCTCAATACTTTTGTGCTAGCTGAATCAAGTTGTGAATAGCCTCAACCTTGCTTAAGTGAAAACCCTTGAATTTGACATCTAATTATCATGTTTGTGCATATCATTGTGAATTCATGGGTACCACATACATATTTGAGCTTTCTTATCCCTTTTTATCACTCTTGCTAGCTCAAATAGCTGATCCCTCATCTTGAGACAGTTCCCTGCCTTTAGCCAAACTTTTCTTTGAAGCCTAAACACCCTTCTTGTGTGCATGATTTGTGAGGCCATGTTTGTAGTAGACTTGGTAAAAAGTGTTGGGTTTAGAGCGACAAAGATAGTGCTGCATGTAAATACTAGTCCAACATCAAGGGCTAGTCTAGGTTTAGGTGAAAGTGAGAGCATTGATTTTGAGTGTGTGAGCTGAAAAGAAAAAAATCTGAGTGATGAAAGTGGAAAGAACCGGATTGGTTAGGGGAATGAATGCTTAAATGAAAGAAAGTGAGTGTGTGCTGAAATGTAGAGCTCATGTGTTGAAATGAAACGCGAAGTGGTCCGAGGAGCCCTGAACGCTGTAAGATTGATAAAATTATGCTAAAGGAAGTTTGGCACGGTCTCAATGCCACGGTCTAGGACTTGGCCGTGGCAAATTTGTACACTTCTTCGGCGTTTGGCACGGTCTCAATGCCACGGTCTAGGACTTGGTCGTGGCAACTTTGTACACTTCTTCGGCGTTTGATACGGTCTCCATGCCACAGCCTAGGACTTGACCATGGCAATCACCGAATCATCAACACCTTGCCACGCCCAACATGACACGGTCCAGATCAAGAACGTGGCAATCCAAGAAGTTCATCACCCAAACCCAGAAAAGAAGAGACACAGCCACTAGACATGGTGTAAATCAAGCCATGGCAACCTTGATCATGAAGAATCTGTCCAAGAACTTTGACACTATCAGTTTGCCACGGTCTGGCCAAGCATCATCTGACCGTGGAAAACCACACCACTATCCATCAAAGCCGGGTCAGGATCCAGTTTGTCCTGGGCTGACCCGGTCCATTAGCACTTAGTATATATAGCTTTTTGGAAAAAAACCCAAAACATCTGATACCTAAGAGTTTTCAAGGGGTTTATCAATCCAGATGTGGTGTTAGACACTAAACTATGTGATCAGGTTCTTAATTCAAGCAAACAAGAGTGGTTTTGATTATCTAAAGACAACTACAAACTTAAACATGATTAAAGACTAATGAAATAATTAAACAAGAACTAAACGATGACAAATGATGAGAATATATGAATGATGATGAGAAAGGTCTTAGACATGATAGTGGATTAGAGTGCCTTCAGTGATAAACTAATGAGCTGATGAATCATATGATCAAGCAAACCATTCAACATAAACATCTTTAATTAAGTTAATCCTCACATGAAGGTATTAACTCCTATGCTAAAACAGTTTCTAACCCAATCATCATCAGTGAAACATGAGTTAACAAGCATTAAGAATCAGTTTAATCTGTCATTTAAGCATATAGACAATCATTCCCATGATGAATAATAATTAAACCTCTAACAACCTTGGTTCAGGCATTTCATCAAACACTTTTGGTGCATGAAATGCCCAGAATCTAGACCACATATGATTTGTATGGATCTAGCATAGAGAACAGGTTGTAGAGAATGGAATATGCATGATCTAACCCCTAAGCTCACTAATCTACCACTTAAGCACCCTAATCTACTGATATGTCTATATTTTACATCATTTAGATTGCATTATAGAGTCCTCATCACGTGTTTTCTCATGTAAATTGAGTCTTTAGGCGTCAAAATAGGACTTAGGGCTTGCATTAGGTCCCAAAGAGTTTTGCATGTTTAGAAGTCCTTATCAGGAGCCTTGGAGACCAATTGGAGCCTAAGAAGAGGAACAGAAAAGAAAACGGTGAAGAAAAGGGTCTAAAATGATGAAAACCGCTTGGAGGAATTTCTCGGCCAAATCTCGTACCGGCTGATCGGAAACCTCGACCAAAATGTTTACCGGATGCTCATTACCGGCCAAAAACCTTACCGATCGGCCAGAATCGAGTATCGAGTGAAAAAATACCACGAGACAAGTTTTTGACCCAGGCAAGGATTTTTAAGACCAAAAAACTTACCGTACACAGCCCTCGGCCATTTTCCTTACCGAGGGAAGGTTTTTACGACCAAAAGTTGCCCTTGCCCGCGCAATTCAGAAATCAGCAATCCGGGGAACCTTCCGGTCCGAATCAGTTGGCGGGGTCTTCACCAAAGTTGGAGATAATCAAGCAAAGATTCCAGAACAGTTGGAATAATCCAATTCGGACCAGTGGAGAGAAAGATATGGCTTCTGGAGCATTCACCAGCCTTGCGTGTACCCGAGAACTGAACGGCGAACTTCAAAGATCATGGCGGACGAAGCCTTTCCTGTCCGAACCAGCTTACCCGGTCTTCATCAAAGTTCGAGATCCATGGAAGATCTTCTCAGAGCATTTGGAATCGCTCAATTTGGAGCAAAGGTTTGGAAGATAGGGTCTCCGGAGTTCACATCGGTCTAAAAGTCTATTTTCCGGTAATTTCAATGCGGCGCAAAGATGTGAAATCCAGGAAGCCTTCCGCTCCCCAAGCTCCGATGGTTTCTTCACCAACGTTCGAGCTTATTGAGTCATATTTACTGTGGAACTGGTCCCAGACCAATTGGAGTCGTGTGCTGAAAGTTATCGCTTCCGGAAGGTGACATGGTCGATACAAGCCTAAAATGAGTTGCGATACGCGCTAAGTGTATTCACAAGCCTCGGTATCTTTACCTTGGCATCACTCAAGTCGAGGCTCATATCTTGAAAGTATTTTGGACCAGACCTCGTCCCAAAGTGATATGTTCATAATTTGCATCATTTAGGTTGCATAAATCATTCCAAATCATGTTTTATTTCATGCATTTTAGGTCCTTAGGGTTTGTTTTAGAACTTAGGAGATGCATTAGGTCCCAATGAGTCTTTGCATGTTTTGAGTGTCTATCAGGTGAATATGGAGCTGAAAAGATGAATCCAGGAGGTGGAATGGTGAGCAAAGAGTGAAAAAGTGGAAAAATTAGGTCTTGGGAGATTTTCGGCCATTCTCGCTGGCCAGGAAGGTTTCACCGGCCATTTTCATGTACCGCGGGAAGCTTTACCGGCCATTTCCATGTACCGCGAACGAAGTGTATCGGCCAAAATCTCCGGGTGGGAAGCTTTACCGGCCATTTCCATGTACCGCGAACGAAGTGTATCGGCCAAAATCTCCGGGTTTGAACGAGTCTCAGAAATCGCCAGCACGGTCTCATAGCAAGTGGAATCGTGGAATTCGGACGCGTGAGCAGAGAGATAAGCTAGTCGGAAGGAACCCCTGTCTCGCAGGTATTCCGGACCGAGCAGATCAGTCTTGAAGGATGCGAAGGACGGTGCACTTCCAGGCCGATTCAGTTTCCGGGACCTTCATGAGAATCAGAAACATTTGAGTCTTCTTTCCAGAACATCCGAGATCAGTCACCTTCATGAGAATCAGAAAGATACGGTCTCCGGAATGGACACATGTCTAGGCGCCTCCCTCTGGTCGTGTAAATGCGCTTCAAAGATGTGCCCTCCAGGAAACCTTACACTTCCCAAGCACTGAAACTTCCTTGATCAAAGTTGGAGATAAATGAGTCCTCTGTCTTCTGCAACCGGAATTACTCAATTCGGACAGGTCTCCAGGGAGTTACACTCTCCGGAATGCGAGATGGTCCAGACAGCCCAGGATGACTAAGTTAAACATGCCGCGATTTCAATGCCACGGTCCACACTTGGCCGTGGCAACTTTTGTGCACCCTCGGCCAATGACACGATATAAATGCCACGGTGTGAGGCTTGGCCGTGGCAACATCTTGCAACCTTCGGCGATTAGCACGAGCTTAATGCCACGGTCTGGGACTTGACCGTGGCAAATGAACAAGTGGCTGGAGATAACTTCTACACAGTTTCGACTTTTGACACGATTTCAATGCCATGGCCTGAGACTTGGCCGTGGCAAGCATATACTTGGCTGGGAAGGACTTCACATACATGCGGGTTTTGGCACGGTCTGAATGCCACGGTCTGGGGGCTTGACCGTGGCAACCTTTACACATCTTCGGCGTTTGACACGGTTAACTTGCCACGAGTCCCAGATGAAGCTTGATCAGACCGTGGCATCAAAAGGAACCAAGAACACAAGTAAAGACTTTGACACGGTCAGGAATGCCACGGTCACACCAAGGATGCACCAGACCGTGGCAAACCCTTCTTTGCCCATCAAGGCCGGGTCAGTACCCGGTTTGTTCCGGGTTGACCCGGTTCGCCCAAGCCTCCTTTATAAGGTTTTTAGACCTAATTTGTAGGGAGGACTTAATCTACTTTTAGTCTTTTTTCCCCCTTTTGTGAAAAACCACTTAATACACTTTGTTTTAGAGAGTTTAAATCGATTTGCAGTCTCTTTCCATCTTGTTCATCATTTCTATTCATCAAAATCAACTTCTAATCATGATTAACACCACATCTTGCAAAGGATCTAGTGTGTTGATCATGATTAGTGAGTAGTTACCTTAATGAGGTTCTAGATGTGTAGGTTAGGGTGCTAAAGTGTTAGATTAGGAGTGTTTAGGGCTAGATTCATTAGTTCATTTCTCTAAACAACTATTCTCTATGCTAGATCCTTGATAATCACTTGAGATCTAGATTCTGGGAATTTCATGCACCAAAAGTGTTTGATGAAATTCCTGAAAGAGTTGTGTTAGAGGTTTAAGTAATTTTTCATCATGGGAATGATTTGTTAAATGCTTGAATGATCATTGAGAACTGTTTATTAATGCATATTGATTCATATTTCACAAATGGGAATTTGGTTTGAAAATGGATTAGTATAGGGGTTAATACCTTCATGAGAGGATTAACATAGATTAGAGTTCTTAATCACTTGAATCATGTCTCATCATTGTCATTAGCATTCCTAGTTTAACACCAAAGCACCCTAACCATCTATCATGTCTAGAATCTCATACCTCCATCATATCTTATTCACACCATTTGTCATTGTCATTAGTCTTTAATCCTGTTTATGTTTATAGTTGTCTCTAGATTAATCAAGACCCACTCTTGTTTGCTTGAATTAAGAACTTGATCATATAGCTTAGTGTCTAACACCACATCTGGATTGATAAACCTCTTTGTGCTACATTGACAAGGGGATTGATAGCCCTGAGACCCTAAAAGTCTTGTCTATCACAAAGCCTTGGCATGATTAGATCAAGGCATGCATACGTAAAAACTGAAGCTGGAAACGACTAAGTGTTGAGAGTACACCTCGGTGTAATGACCTCGGCGTGCATGCCGGACTGTGTTCTCCCAAGAACCTCGACATCATGACCCCTCGACATTTTATCCCGGGGTCCCTTGTCACGAACCCAGAATCAAGAAAAGTGTAGCTCAAGAACACACACGTGAGGATGGATCAAAGACTAGGGTTCATGCATCTTCTTGACGTGTTCTTCACGAGATCTTCATCCAGATCCTGACTCACGTGCACACCTCGGCATGAAGACCTCGGCTTCACTTTCCGACACACCGTGGCACTCACCCATCAACCCAAGAGGGCGGTTCAGTACTCGGTTTGTTCCGGGCTGACCCGCAACACTTTCCCTTTGCTATAAATACATTTTGAGACTAAAAACCTAGTTATCTTATCTTTTATGTGTTTTTAGCTTTAAGAACTTGCCTCCTTTGTGAAACTTGATTAATCTAATCCGATATCTTGTTTTTGCATCAGAATCTTGTTCTTTCTTTATTTCTTTTATCATGCAAACATCAAACTCCTTATCATGACTAGCTACACGTCTTGCAAAGGACTTAGTGAGCTCGTTATGATTTGTGAGTAGTCGTTTAAGCGGCTTTAGATAGGTAGATTAGGGTGCTTTCAAGGTGGATTAATGGGTTTAGGTGTCTAGTCTTGCATGTTTCATTCCTTAACCGACGAGATCTCTAGGCTGGATCCAAGCACATCACTTGAGGTTCAGATCTGAGACATATCTCGCATCAAAAGTGTTTGTAGAAATGTCTGAAACACTCGGTTAAGGGTTTAAGAGTCTTTCATCGCGAGAGCGATAGTTTGTTCTCTTAAATGACATTTTTGAACCAATTCTTATTGCTGACTGATTTATGATTCTCAAAAGGGATTTTGGTATAAAAAAGGATCAGTTTAGATGTTTAATACTTTCATGAGAAGATTAACATGCCTTGGTATCAGCGGTTTAACAACTACAACAGTAACCCAAACCTCTCATACAGACACCCGAATGTAGCTAACCCTCAAGACCAAGTGTCCCCGCTCAACAACAACAACAAAGCTATGCTCAAAAAGCTCCTTTTCAGAATACCTTCCAGCCCAAGCAACAGTTCAGTGGGCAACAGCACGGCTACACTCAGCAGAATCAAGCAGCTCAGAGTAACAACTTCAATAACCAACCGCAGCAACACAAGTTTCCACCAGGGTTCCATCCGCAACCGATGGGTAATCAACAACAGATTCAGGGAACGGGTCAGAATCAAATGGGGAACGATGTCTGTGGGATACTACAGCAACTGTTACAGGGCCAGCAAAGGGTTGAGAGCCAGCACGCGACAATGCAGCAAGATATCAGAGAGCTTAAGCAGAATCAAGCTTCTACATCATCAAGAGGCCCGGCTTTACCAGGTAAACCGGAGCTGAACCCTAAAGAGTATGTGAACGCCATCACATTGAGGAGTGGTAAGGAATTACAAACTCCAACGCCTAAGACAAAGCTCATTGAGGCCAATGAGCAATTAGAGGGGGAGGCAGCCTCAGACGATGCGTGTAAAGAAGCGGTCTTAGAGAAGGAACCGATCAAGGACAAAGGAAAAGAGGTGGAAAAGACAACCGAGCTTGAAAAGCCCTATGTTCCACCACCACCTTATCAACCCAAGATACCGTTCCCAGGGCGTTTCAAAAAGAAAATCCTAGACAAAGCCAAGGCGGTCTTTGAGAAACACTTGGAGAATACGCAACTCACCTTACCATTATAGATGCTTTCTTAGCTATACCCCAGCTTGGGAAGTTTCTAAAGGACGCGATCCTCAACAAGACAAAGGAGCTCCAGGGTATGGTGATACTGAGCCATGAGTGCAGTGCCATAATACAAAGAAGATCTATACCCTATCATCTTAGGCCGATCATTCTTAGCAACCGCAGGAGCCATAATAGATGTGAGAGGAGGAATGATCGAACTACACATCGGTTCCGAGACTATGAAGTTCAATGTGAAGGAGATGATGAAGAAACCGACCATTGGAGGTCAGGTTTTTCTAAGTGGAAGTAATGGAGGAGCTGGCTGATGAGCTCCTTGAAGAGTTAAACGCAGAGGATCCGTTACAAGTGGTCTTGACACGTGAACAAAGCGAGCACGGGTACTTGAACGAGGAAAGCGAGGTGTACAAGCGTCTTTTGGACCAACCAAGGGAACTTGGAGCTGAGGCGAGGTTTTTGGAGCTCAGGAAGAGTGGCCTCGACATCTTAGACAGCGAGGGATCCACGGAAACAGAAGAGACACCTCGGGATATCATGGCCGTGACAACTCATACCGAGGCCGATGGTAAAACGCGCGAGAATGCAGCAAAGGCCGAGGAAGTTTTCCAGGCCAATGCAGCTTTGATGCCGATTGGAATGAGGCAGACGCACCCCCTGTTGAGCTAAAGCCTCTACCAACAGGGCTCAGGTATGCGTTCTTAGGTCTGAACTCTACTTTTCCTGTGATCATAAACGATAGCTTGCTTGAACATGAAGAACGTGCATTGCTTAATGAAATAAGGAAATTCAGGAGAGCTATAGGGTATTCCTTGGCTGACATTAGAGGAATCTCTCCTGATATATGCACCCACAGGATCCACCTGGAGGACCAAGCCATGTCCTCTATTGAGCACCAACGACGCCTTAACCCGAACCTCAAAGAGGTGGTTAAGAAGGAGATACCAAAGCTCCTTGAGGCAGGGATCATATATCCAATCTCTGAATCTCGGTGGGTGTGTCCTGTACACGTTGTGCCCAAGAAAGGTGAGATCACGGTGGTGAAAAACGATAAGGATGAACTCATAGCCCAAAGAACTATAACCGGCCATCGCATGTGCATTGACTATAGGAAATTGAATTCTGCATCAAGAAAAGATCATTTTCCTTTACCATTCATTGATCAAATGCTTGAACGGTTAGCTAATCATCCTTATTTTTGTTTTCTCGATGGATACTCGGGGTTCTTTCAAATACCTATAGACCCCCGAGATCAAGAGAAAACGACATTCACCTGCCCTTATGGCACTTATTCTTATAGAAGAATGCCATTCGGTTTGTGTAATGCACCGGCCACTTTTCAAAGATGTGTGATGCACATTTTCTCTGATCTAATTGAAGAGAAAGTTGAGGTGTTTATGGATGACTTCTCCGTATACGGCTCCTCTTTCTCCGAATGTCTTGCTAATCTTTCTCAGGTTCTCAGACGATGTGAGGAGCATAGGCTTGTCTTGAACTGGGAGAAGTGTCATTTCATGGTCCAAGAAGGCATTGTCTTGGGACACAAGGTATCAGAGAAAGGCATCGAGGTGGATAAGGCCAAGATCGAGGTGATGGTGAACTTACAAGCCCCGAATTCTGTGAAAGGAATAAGAAGCTTCCTTGGCCACGCTGGGTTCTATAGACGGTTCATCAAGGAGTTCTCCAAGATAGCCAGTCCTTTGACCAGGTTATTGTGCAAAGAAGTGGATTTCAACTTTGATGAAGAATGTGAGGAAGCGTTGAAGAGAATCAAGGAGGCTTTGATCAGTGCACCGATTGTACAAGCTCCTGATTGGTCTTTACCATTCGAAGTGATGACTGATACATCTGACTATGCCGTGGGAGCTGTCTTGGGGCAGAAGAAAGATAAGAAGCTCCATGTGATTTACTATGCCAGCCGCACCTTGGACTCGGCTCAAGAAAAGTATGCCACCACCGAGAAGGAAATGCTCGCCATTGTGTTTGCATTTGACAAATTCAGGAGTTATCTAGTGGGATCAATGGTCACGGTTTACACAGATCACGCGGCCTTGAGGTACCTGATGTCTAAGAAGGACGCTAAGCCGAGGCTTTTGAGATGGGTCTTATTGCTCCAAGAGTTTGATATGGAGATACTTGACAAGAAAGGCATTGAAAACGGAGCCGCAGATCACCTCTCCAGGTTGAGGATTGAAGAACAGGTCCCAATTGATGATGCACTACCGGAGGAGACCCTTATGCTAGTCAGGTCTTACCTAGAAGTGGAGGAAGCCAACACGATCAAAGAAAGAAGCCTTCCATGGTTTGCGGATCTTGTGAACTACTTGTCTTGTGGTTTAGAGCCACCGGATCTTGATACTTATCAGAGGAAAAAGTTCTTTAGAGATGTGATAAGGTATTATTGGGATGAGCCGTACCTTTACGTGCTTAACAAGGACCCCCATTGGGACTTCACCATTTAACTTGCTCTATGGGAAAAGCTGTCATCTACCGGTTGAGTTGGAATACAAGGCCTTGTGGGCAGTGAAACTTCTGAACTTTGACATCAAGACCGCACAAGAGAAGAGGGTTTTACAGCTTCATGAGCTTGAGGAGATCCGGTTAGATGCTTTTGAGAGCTCTAAGATCTACAAAGAAAGAACCAAGGCGCTTCATAACAAGAAGATACACAAGACAGAGTTCAAAGAAGGGGACCAAGTTCTGTTGTTTAACTCAAGACTTAAGCTGTTCCCTGGGAAGCTGAGGTCTAGATGGTCCGGTCCGTTCACGATTCTTGAAGTAAGACCCTATGGAGCCGTGGTTTTGAAGGGAAAAGATGGACAAGGTTTTGTGGTAAACGGCCAGAGGGTAAAGCATTACTTGGCATCAGAAACAAGGGAGGGAGCTACCTCAGTTCCTCTACTTGAACCGGAATCAGCCTGAAAAGGTATGAAAAGTCAAACTTAGCGACGTTAAACAAAGTGCTCTTGGGAGACACCCCAAGCCTATCCATGTACATATTTCGTTTTTTCATCTTCTTTTTCTTTTTATTTGAAGCTTTTTGAAGGGTTTGTTAAGTGTTTCAGGAGTTAGACAGTGAACATTGAGGGTGACAGTGAGAAAAAGCTTGAAAAGGACACGGCCTGATGAATTAAGTCAAAGAGCATACATAGCCTCGGTATCGACCCTCGGTATATTCATACCATGGTCATCTTTTACCGAGTGAAAGCTTGAGAACCTCAGCTAGATTCCTCAACTTAATTTCATCATGGTCGTGTCTGAGAAATGCTGTGGTAAAATAACTAAGTGTGGGGGAGGCTCACGGTGTAAACACCTCGGTATAAATATACCGAGGGGCGATGTCCACTTAAAACGGTCAAAAACCTTGATCCGAGGCCGCGACCAGTTTACACCAAGGCCAGCCTGTTTAAACCCCCAAATTCACGTGTTCTTTGCTAAAAACAAGTGGCCTCGGCATGATGCCCTCGTGGTGGAGCGTGCCGAGGTACTCGGTTCAAGAAATGATCAAAAGCAAAAACACATGAAACACTTAGAACGAAAAGGAGGATTTGCGAAGTCCAAAGAAAAGACGTGAAAGCTATGGGGATTTACTCGTTGGCACGGGCTCAGACTACTCGGCTTGGTACCCTCGGGGTGGAACAAGTCGAGGCAGCTCAGTGTAACACGAGAAAATATGGCTTGGTCCGTACAGCCCACGTCATCCCCATACCGCGTCCATTTGAAGGGTTGCGCGGCATTTTGAATTTAAACACTCGGTCAACGTAGTTTTTGGCGCGGTCAACGGCTGGAGCTGGAGCAGAAGGGGGGACCAGTCCCACAATAGTCCAAATGCCAGCTGGAAAGCGCGCTCCAGCCCATACCGACCTCCATACCTGGCCAAAACGCAGAGTTTGCCCTCTAGACTTTTTTCTCTACATTTCACAAACACAACTCACTCATTTCTCGTTCATTTTGCGTGATTCCAAGCGTTCTAGACTCGTTAGGGTGTTGTCTACTCTGCATAAGCATCTCGTTCAGCTTAAATCTTGCATTCCCAAAGGTATTTGCATCTTAAAGAACTCATCTTTTTCCTTCATTCTTTGCGAGCTTAAATGTTTGTAAAATGTGGAATCGATTCTTTTAGAATATATCGGCCTTTGGGAACAATTTTGTAAATTCCACAACACACGAAAAACCGGTCTTTGCATTTAAAATCACTTATTCTTGAGTTTTTAAAATTCTTGAGAAAATGCGCTTGGAATCGGTTTTAATGATGATTTGTGTGTTTGAGCTGACTTGTCTCTAATCGGTTGTTCTGGCTTGTTCTTACTTCCCTTGATGTTTGAAAAAGCTATGAATATCAGTTCTGCTAGAGAAAAAGTTTTGTACTTGCCAATCTTGAGATACATGTGCTTAACGATATACTTGGCTCTGACGATTCCTTTGAGAATCTCCCTTGCAGATGACCGGAGACCAAACCGTTCCTACCCACGAGACAAACAGAAGTGCGGGCCAGAAGAGAGTTTTGAAGGGTAAAGCCGTTGCCGTGCCACGTAGTGGAGAGACCAGCAAGAAACCCTCGATGCGACCCGATGACGAGCCAACCCCAAACGAGCAAGAAATACTGAGCTCACTCTGGCACCAGCTCTCGAGTCAAAGAGGAACGGGAAGAAGGCAGCTGTGGGATCTGATGACGACGAGCCCGGAGCCTTAGTCCCTTATGTAGACAACGGTGACAAAAAGTCCAAGAAAGAACCAAAGGCCGAGCCCGAGGATGAGCACTTCCCAACCACTGAGGAATACTTGGACCACTTTAACTCAATCAGAGTGGCTCAAGGTCGATTCCCTGACTTGGAGTTGCTGAAGAAACTCGAGATACTTGATGACGTGACCCTCATTTTTGAGAATATGGGCTTGGCAAAGTTCTTTGAGATGAGCGATGTTGCCTATGAAGGGATTACACAGCAGTTTCTTGCAACCTTGGAGGTCATCATCTACCCCAAGAGAGATCCAAAGCGTTTACATGGCAAAGGATTCGGCCACATTGAGTTTGACATGGATAGCGTGCACTACAAGGTCAGTTTCAAGGAGCTTGATGAAATCTTTGGGTTTGAAAGGAATGGAAGCTCGCTTGACAAGTTTGTGTACCCTCGTGATGAGTTGGCCGCATTGTGGGAAACGATTTCTTTTGGACCCTACCTCGGAGGCAAGAGCAAGACAAGCTGCATAAGGAACCCTGCGATCAGATACACAAACCGCGTCCTAGCATCAACATTCTTCTCGACCTTTAACCCTGGTGTTATTCACACGGCCGAGCTTGAACTATTGGGACTCGGACTGAAGCCGTTCATCACTCAAATGAAGAACAAGAAAGAGTTCCGAGGGCCGCTGCGATTCAAATGCTCACTTATCGGCACAATGTATGGTGTGACCGCAAGAAGCGAGGAGCAAGAAGACTTCAGAACGGTTGGATAGTCACCAAGATCCTGAGGGCTCAAGGGTTTATATTCCCTGATTCACCAAAGAAGCCGAATCTCATTGATGAGTTATACCTAAGCAAAAGTGGTTTCTTCGGAGGCAAGTCAGGGGATAAATGGGTTTACAACTTCACCCTACTGCATAGAGACGGCACGCAGGTTCTACTGCCTAACCGAAGCTTCACCATGCTCGACAAGCAGTGTAGCGTCTCGTTCTACGTTCTCAAAGACCAGTTGTATAACCCAGCTTTCGACCCACCAACACGCAAATGCACCAAGGCAGCACCTAGCAAACCCGAGAACACTAGTGGTCCGGAAGATTGTGATAACGGGGAGCAGAGACAATATGAGAGAAGGATCGGAGCAGGCCGCTATCACTTCGATCCGCAAGTGTGGGGTGAGCCTGAATACCACACCAAGAAGCTGTATTCACGAGTGAACACCCTCCAAAAATGGTGTAAGTGGCAAGACAAAACCATCCACGCATTGGTGGATCGTGTAAGGCATTTGAAGAAGAAAGTAAAGCAGCTCACGAGGCCATCCACGCCGGATAAGAACTCAGCGACCTCAACCGCACCGATTACAGAAGAAGGAGTTGGAGAAAGCTCAAACGCGAGGAACCCGGAGTTTCCACCAGGCAAAGAAGACTGGATCGATCCAGCCACCGCTTTCCTGTCTGAACCCTCAGAAAGCAGCCCACCACGTCAGCCCACTCCATCCTGCTCAACATCGAATCCCTCGCATTACTTGGGATCTGACCTCTCCGACTAAGGTATCGACTTCAAACCTTGTACATATGCATCTTGTATATATCATCTTGCATTCGTTCAGTTTGTATTTTTTCTTCTCTCACACGCTTTTATAACACAAGGGACTGTGTTATCTAAGTGTGGGGGGAGGAGCTTTGTGTTTTCTGATCTGGTTTTCTTTGTTCTTATTTGACTTTTGCATTCTTGAGTCTCATTTAGCTTAATACATGTGATAAATTACATCATTCTTGTTGCATCTCGCATTTTAAGATCGAGTCTAGTTGCATCATGTAGGATTGCATCAGTGCAAAGAGCAATGATAGGATTTTTCCTAGAGAGTAAATCACTTGAGAACTTGAACTAAATATGCTTGTGAAACTCATTCTGTGCTTGTAAAGCTTGAAACGATTTGAATCTGAGAAACAAGTCTGAAATACACTCAACTCTAGCTAAGTGATAACCTTGAACTTGAAATGTAAATATCTTTTGATGCATTGCTTGAATAGGCTTGTGGATACCGATATACATACTTGAGCTAGAATCGTTGTTTTTACCACCCTCCTTCCTTAGCTCAAGTAGCTGAATCCGCATCATGGATCAGTTCCCTCACCTTGAACCCATCTTTCTTTCGAGCCAATGTTTGTGTGTGAATTGTAAGGCCACCTTGGACTGAACTTGGCAGAAAGTGTTAGGTCTAGAGCGACAAGGGCATGGCTCATTGAGTGATATGTTCCAACATCAAGGAACCAAGAGTATTGGTGAGAAATAAGTGTGGGGAAAAAGACTTGTTGGTGAGTGGAAAAAGGTGAGCTGAGTGGAAAAGTGAGAGTGGAAATAGCTAGGGGAATGAATGAAAATGAATTAAGTCTTGGATGTGAAAAGATAAGCTCTGAAATGAAAAGAAGCCAAAGGCTCAAGTGTTCTGAAATGAAAATGAAAGAAGCTATACGCTATGAAAGAAAAGAGCTGTGTGAATAAGTTAAAACCAAGGCTTGAAAATAAAAGAAAAAGGCGAGTCCCCTAGTGAAAAGAAAACGATTGTGAAGAGTGAGGATTCTGAGAGGGTGAGCAAGTGAGAAACGCTTTGAGTGGAGTGTGGGGTGTGATGAGTCTTGCCCTTGTATGCATCGGTTGCTTTTTACCTTTAGCATTCTGCCGAAGTTTGGTTGTTCATTGAGAGATCCCTTGTTGCATTGCACCGGCTTGAATATTGATGAGATCATTTTTATCTCATGACGTTACCCTAGCCAAGCCAGCCTATTTGAACATTGCATCATTTGATTCACCGGTTACGAACTTAATGAATGTGAAAGAGTTGAATGTGATAATGACTCGTGGAGATTCCGTGCTTTAGTTGGAAAATATCTGAGTATAGCTTTGCATTGCATATTTGAGCATGAATCCGAGTTCTCTTTGTGGTCACTTCTCTCTAAAAAGGAAATATGAGCTCCATCTGCATTACAACCTCTCTCTCTCTCATTTGTTCTTTTTGCTTGAGGACAAGCAAAGGACAAGTGTGGGGGAGTTGATATGTCTATATCTTACATCATTTAGGTTGCATTATAGAGTCCTCATCATGTGTTTTCTCATGTAAATTGAGTCTTTAGGCGTCAAAATAGGATTTAGGGCTTGCATTAGGTCCCAAAGAGTTTTGCATGTTTTGAAGTCTTTATCAGGAGCTTTGGAGACCAATTGGAGCCTAAGAAGAGGAACGGGAAAGAAAACGGTGAAGAAAAAGGTCAAAAAGGGTGAAAACCGCTTGGAGGAATTTCTCGGCCAAATCTCGTACCGGCTGGTCGGAAACCTCGACCAAAATGTTTACCGGACGCTCATTACCGGCCAAAAACCTTACCGATCGGGCAGAATCGAGTATCGAGTGCAAAAATACCACGGGATAAGTTTTTGACGGATGCAAGGATTTTTGCGACCAAAAAGCTTACCGCGGTACACAGCCCTCGGCCATTTTCCTTACCGCGGGAAGGTTTTTACGACCAAAAGTTGTCCTTGCCCGCGCAATTCAGAAATCAGCAATCCGGGGAACCTTCTGGTCCGAATCAGTTGGCGGGGTCTTCACCAAAGTTGGAGATAATCAAGCAAAGATTCCAGAACAGTTGGAATAATCCAATTCGGACCAGTGGAGAGAAAGATATGGCTTCCGGAGCATTCACAAGCCTTGCGCGTACCCGAGAACTGAACAGCGAACTTCAAAGATCATGGCGGACGGAGCCTTTCCTGTCCGAACCAGCTTACCCGGTCTTCATCAAAGTTCGAGATCCATGGAAGATATTCTCAGAGAATTTTGAATCGCTCAATTCGGAGCAAAGGTTTGGAAGATAGGGTCTCCGGAGTTCACATCGGTCTAAAAGTCTATTTTCCGGTAATTTCAATGCGGCGCAAAGATGTGAAATCCAGGAAGCCTTCCGCTCCCCAAGCTCCGATGGTCTCTTCACCAAAGTTCGAGATTATTGAGTCATCTTTACTGTGGAACTGGTCCCAGAGCAATTGGAGTCGTGTGCTGAAAGTTATCGCTTCCGGAAGGTGACATGGTCGATACAAGCCTAAAATGAGTTGCGATACGCGCTAAGTGTCTTCACAAGCCTCGGTATCTTTACCTTGGCATCACTCAAGTCGAGGCTCATATCTTGAAAGTATTTTGGACCAGACCTCGTCCCAGAGCCTTGGCATGATTAGATCGAGGCATGCATACGTAAAAACTGAAGCTGGAAACGACTAAGTGTTGAGAGTACACCTCGGTGTAATGACCTCGGCGTGCATGCCGGACTGTGTTCTCCCAAACACCTCGACATCATGACCCCTCGACATTTTATCCCGAGGTCCCTTGTCACGAACCCAGAATCAAGAACAGAGTAGCTCAAGAACACACACGTGAGGATGGATCAAAGACTAGGGTTCACGCATGTTCTTGACGTGTTCTTCACGAGATCTTCATCCGGATCCTGACTCACGTGCACACCTCGGCATGAAGACCTCGGCTTCACTTTCCGACACACCGTGGCACTCACCCATCAACCCAAGAGGGCAGTTCAGTACCCGGTTTGTTCCGGGCTGACCCGCGACACTTTCCCTTTGCTATAAATACATTTTGAGACTAAAAACCTAGTTATCTTATCTCTTATCTGTTTTTAGCTTTAAGAACTTGCCTCCTTTGTGAAACTTGATTAATCTAATCCGATATCTCGTTTTTGCATCAGAATCTTGTTCTTTCTTAATTTCTTTTATCATCCAAACATCAAACTCCTTATCATGACTAGCTACACGTCTTGCAAAGGACTTAGTGAGCTCGTTATGATTAGTGAGTAGTCGTTTAAGCGGCTTTAGATAGGTAGATTAGGGTGCTTTCAAGGTGGATTAATGGGTTTAGGTGTCTAGTCTTGCATGTTTCATTCCTTAACCGACGAGATCTCTAGGCTGGATCCAAGCACATCACTTGAGGTTCAGATCTGAGACATATCTCGCATCAAAAGTGTTTGTAGAAATGTCTGAACCACTCGGTTAAGGGTTTAAGAGTCTTTCATCGCGAGAGCGATAGTTTGTTGTCTTAAATGACATTTTTGAACCGATTCTTATTGCTGACTGATTTATGATTCTCAAAAGGGATTTTGGTATGAAAAAGGATCAGTTTAGATGTTTAATACTTTCATGAGAAGATTAACATGCCTTGAGTTCAAAGTTAAATGAAATCGCTTGATAACATGATTCATTAACCCATTAGTCTAGCTTGGAAGCACCCGAGTCAAATATCCTGTCTAAAGCTTCTGCCTTTATCATTCATTATCATCATCTGAATCACCTGTTTGTTGTTTGCATCTTGATTAGTTTGAATCTCTGCTTTTACTTAACTTTATTGCTTATTTGCCCGTTAATCATCGTCACCAAACTTTTACTTTCTTGTCTTGACTTAAGTGAACAAATAACATAGGCTAGTGTCTCGTTTACAAGCTTGGTTTGACACCCCTTATACTACTCTGACAAGGGGATTGATAACCCTTCTGAGAGCTGGAAAACTCTTAGTTATCATCTACATATCTAAGACCTTAATATGATATTACTCATTAATCATGATCAACACACTAGATCCTTTGCAAGATGTGTTGTTAATCATGATTTGATGATAAGAAATGATAAAACAAGATAAAAAAAGACTCTTCAAATCGATATTAAGCTCAAAAGCATAGTGTAACAAGTGGTCTTTCACAAAAAGGAAAAGAGACTAAAAATGGATAAAAGGTTCTCTCCAAATTAGGTCTAAAAACTATATATAGATGCCTTGGATGAACCGGGTCAACCCGGAACAAACCGGTTACTGACCCGGCCTTGGTTGGTAAAGAAGGGGTTTGCCACGGTCTAGCAAGTTCTGGTCAGCCCGTGGCAAGTGGCGGTGGCAAAGTCTTGTATCTTCGTGTTCTTGGATGAATCTTGGTGCCACGGTCTAGCAAGTCTCGTCCAAAACCCGTGGCAAGTGGTCGTGTCAAACGCCGAAAGTTTGTGAAAAGTTGCCACGGTTAAGCCCTAGACCGTGGCACTCAGACCGTGTCAATCGCCGAAGGTGTGTAAAAGTTGCCATCACGGCATGTTTCACTTAGCTCGCATCATTCAGGGCTGTTTGGACCACTTCGCATTCCAGAGAGTGTAACTTCTGAGATACTTGTCCGAATTGAGTGATTCCGGTTGCAGCGGACAGAGGACTCATATATCTCCAACTTTGGTGAATAAAGCTTTGGTACTTAGGAAGTGGAAGGCTTCCTGGAGGGCTCATCTTCGCAGTGTATTTACACGATCAGAGAGAGGCGTCTAGACATGTGTCCATTCCGGAGACCGTGTCTTCCTGCTCATAGCTCCGAGTTGATTGATCTCGGACGTTCTGGAAAGAGAACTAAAATTTCTCTGATTCTCATGAAGGCCCCGGAAACTGAATTGGCCTGGAAGTGCACCGTCCTTCGCATCTCATCGGCTTGGTCCAAAACAGCAGCGAGACAGGGGTTTCTTCCGACGAGCTTAACTTTCTGCTTACGCGTCCGAATTCCATGATTCCACTTGCTCTGGAACCGTGATCCAATCTTCTCCAACTTTGATGAAGCAACCGCCAACTGAATCGAATCGGAAGGTTCCCTGGACAGGCGATTTCGGAAACGTGTCTGCACCCGGAGATTTTGGCCGATACAATCCACTCGCGGTACGTGAGAATGGCCGATAAAATCCACCCGCGGTACGCGTTTTGGCCGAGAAAAACCTTCCTGGTGCGCGAGAATGGCCGATAACCTCCAAATTCCCAATTTCACAGTTTTTCAAGCCTTGATCACCATTCCACCTTCTGGATTCATCTTTTCAGCTCCAAATACACCTCATAAACACTCAAAACATGCAAAGACTCATTGGGACCTAATGCATCTCCTAAGTTCTAAAACAAACCCTAAGGACCTAAAATGCATGGAATAAAACATGATTTAGAATGAATTATGCAACCTAAATGATGCAAATTATGAACATATCAACTCCCCCACACTTGTCCTTTGCTTGTCCTCAAGCAAACAAGAACAAATGAGAGAGAGAGAGGTTGAATGCATGGGAGTTCACATTTCCTTTTTGAGAGAAGTGATCACAATGAGAATTCAAGTTAATGCTCAATTATGCAATGCAAAGCCATACTCAGATATATAACAACTCAGCAAGGAATCTCCACAAGTTCTTCTCTTTCTCAACTCTTTCACATTCATTAAGTTTTTATCAGGTGAATCTCATGATGCAATGTTTAAACAAGCTGGCTTGGCTAGGGAGAGGCTATGAGATTAAATTGATCTCATTAGTGTTCAAGTGGGTTTAATGCAGCAAAGGGATCTCTCAATAAATGATCAAACTTTGGCAGAATGCTAAAGGTAAAAAGCAACCTATGCATACAAGGGCAAAGACTCATCACACCCCACCCCACACACAAACATTGGCTTGAAGGAAGGATGGGTTCAAGGTGAGGGAACTGATCCATGATGCGGATTCAGCTACTTGAGCTAAGGAAAAAGGGTGGTAAAAACAATGGTTCTAGCTCATGTATGTATATCGTTATCCACAAGCTTTTTCAAACAATGCATCACAAGATATTTTCAAGTCAGGTTCAAGGTTCCCACTTAATTAGAGTTAAGTTCAATTAAAACTTGCTTCTCAGATTCATATCATTTCAGACTTTGCAAGCACAGAAAAAGATTCACAAGCGTATTCAGTTCAAGTTCTCAAAGTGATGTACTCTCTAGAAAACCTATCATTACTCCCTGCAAGATGCAACCTACATGAACATGCAATCTAGACTGAATCCTAAAAATGAGAATGCAACTACATGATCATTTTTTTTTGTGAAAATTTTTCAGATTTTTCAACTTTTTTTTTGGTTTTTATATGCACTTAGATGAGACTACATGAATATGCAACTAGAATGTGACTCATGACTCAAAGTGTAAAATAAGAAAAGAGAAAACATGATTAGTAAAGGATGAAACTCCTCCCCCACACTTAAATAACACAGTCCCTTGTGTTATAAAAGCATGAGAAAGGAGTTAAAAACAAAGCAAACATGTAAAATGCAAATGGAAAAGAAGAGCTACATGCATATGTACAGAGTTTTGAGTGTTTACCTCAATCACTGAGGTCTGATCCCAGGTAGTGGGATGGGTTGGAGGTGGAACATGATGGAGTGGAGTGTCTAGGTGGGCTGCTCTCTGGTGAGTCTGGTAAGAACGCTGTGGCCGGGTTCACCCAATCTTCTTTTCCTGGTGGTAACACAAGGTCATGAGCAGATGAGCTTTCTCCCACCTCTTCTCTGGTATCTCGTTTGGGTGAGGTGGCTGGAGCTGTGAGTTTCTTCACCTTCTTCTTTAGTTGCCTAACACAGTAAACTAGCTTGTGGATTGTTTTGTCTTGCCATTTGCACCACTTCTGAAGGCTGTTAACTCTGGAATACAGCTTCCTTGTGTGATAGTCTGGCTCACCCCAAAAGTACGGATCAAAGTGATACCGGCCTGCTCCCATCCTTCTTTCAAAAGCTCTTGGCTCCTCATTCTCACAACCAGAGGTCCTAGTTGTGTCCTCCTCTTCAACTGGCTCTTTGCCCTTGGAACTTGCTGTCCTCTTGCATTTGCGGATTGGAGGGTGAATGGCTGGGTTGTAGAGCTGGTCCTTGAGAACAATAAAGGAGACATTGTGCCTTTCTGAGAGAGTGGTGATGGCTGGGTGTGAAAACAGAACTTGAACTTTCTCATCTTGTAAGAGCTTGAAGTTGTACAGGAAATTTTCACCATTGCTTTCTTCCAATAACTTAACTTTGGTGAGTGTAGCTTTGATAACTAAGAGTTTTCCAGCTCTCAGAAGGGTTATCAATCCCCTTGTCAGAGTAGTATAAGGGGTGTCAAACCAAGTTTGTAAACGAGACACTAGCCTATGTTATTTGTTCACTTAAGTCAAGACAAGAAAGTAAAAGTTTGGTGACGATGATTAACGGGCAAATAAGCAATAAAGTTAAGTAAAAGCAGAGATTCAAACTAATCAAGATGAAAACAACAAACAGGTGATTCAGATGATGATAATGAATGATAAAGGTAGAAGCTTTAGACAGGATATTTGACTTGGGTGCTTCCAAGCTAGACTAATGGGTTAATGAATCATGTTATCAAGCGATTTCATTTAACTTTGAACTCAAGGCATGTTAATCTTCTCATGAAAGTATTAAACATCTAAACTGATCCTTTTTCATACCAAAATCCCTTTTGAGAATCATAAATCAGTCAGCAATAAGAATCGGTTCAAAAATGTCATTTAAGACAACAAACTATCGCTCTCGCGATGAAAGACTCTTAAACCCTTAACCGAGTGGTTCAGACATTTCTACAAACACTTTTGATGCGAGATATGTCTCAGATCTGAACCTCAAGTGATGTGCTTGGATCCAGCCTAGAGATCTCGTCGGTTAAGGAATGAAACATGCAAGACTAGACACCTAAACCCATTAATCCACCTTGAAAGCACCCTAATCTACCTATCTAAAGCCGCTTAAACGACTACTCACTAATCATAACGAGCTCACTAAGTCCTTTGCAAGACGTGTAGCTAGTCATGATAAGGAGTTTGATGTTTGGATGATAAAAGAAATAAAGAAAGAACAAGATTCTGATGCAAAAACGAGATATCGGATTAGATTAATCAATTTTCACAAAAGAGGCAAGTTCTTAAAGCTAAAAACAGATAAGAGATAAGATAACTAGGTTTTTAGTCTCAAAATGTATTTATAGCAAAGGGAAAGTGTCGCGGGTCAGCCCGGAACAAACCGGGTACTGAACCGCTTCCTTGGGTTGATGGGTGAGTGCCACGGTGTGTCGGAAAGTGAAGCCGAGGTCTTCATGCCGAGGTGTGCACGTGAGTCAGGATCCAGATGAAGATCTCGTGAAGAACACGTCAAGAACATGCATGAACCCTAGTCTTTGATCCATCCTCACGTGTGTGTTCTTAAGCCATTCTGTTCTTGATTCTGGGTTCGTGACAAGGGACCTCGGGATAAAATGTCGAGGGGTCATGATGTCGAGGTGTTTGGGAGAACACAGTCCGGCATGCACGCCGAGGTCATTACACCGAGGTGTACTCTCAACACTTAGTCGTTTCCAGCTTCAGTTCTTACGTATGCATGCCTCGATCTAATCATGCCAAGGCTTTGGGACGAGGTCTGGTCCAAAATACTTCCAAGATATGAGCCTCGACTTGAGTGATGCCAAGGTAAAGATACCGAGGGTTGTGAAAACACTTAGCGCGTGTCGCAACTCATTTAGACTTGTATCGACCATGTCACCTTCCGGAAGCGATAACTTTCAGCACACGACTCCAATCGCTCTGGGACCAGTTCCACAGTCAAGATGACTCAATGAGCTAGAACGTTGGTGAAGAAACCATCGGAGCTTGGGGAGTGGAAGGCTTCCTGGATTTCACATCTTTGCGTCGCATTGAAATTACCGGAAAATAGACATTTAGACCGATGTGAACTCCGGAGACCCTATCTTACAAACCTTTGCTCCGAATTGAGCGATTCCAAATGCTCTGAGAAGATCTTCCATGGATCTCGAACTTTGATGAAGACCGGGTAAGCTGGTTCTGACAGGAGGGGCTCCGTCCGCCATGATCTTTGAAGTTCGCCGTTCAGTTCTCCGGTACGCGCAATGCTGGTGAATGCTTCGGTAGCCATATCTTTCTCTCCACTGGTCCGAATTGGATGATTCTAACTGTTATGGAATCTTTGCTTGATTATATCCAACTTTGGTGAAGACCCCGCCAACTGATTCGGACCGGAAGGTTCCCCGGATTTCTGATTTCTGAATTGCGCGGGCAAGGACAACTTTTGGTCGTAAAAACCTTCCCGCGGTAAGGAAAATGGCCGAGGGCTGTGTACTGCGGTAAGCTTTTTGGTCGCAAAAATCCTTGCATCCGTCAAAAACTTATCCTGTGGTATTTTTGCACTCGATACTCGATTCTGCCCGATCGGTAAGGTTTTTGGCCGGTAATGAGCGTCCGGTAAACATTTTGGTCGAGGTTTCCGACCAGCCGGTACGAGATTTGGCCGAGAAATTCCTCCAAGCGGTTTTCACCCTTTTTGACCCTTTTCTTCACCGTTTTCTTTCCCGTTCCTCTTCTTAGGCTCCAATTGGTCTCCAAAGCTCCTGATAAAGACTTCAAAACATGCAAAACTCTTTGGGACCTAATGCAAGCCCTAAATCCTATTTTGACGCCTAAAGACTCAATTTACATGAGAAAACACATGATGAGGACTCTATAATGCAACCTAAATGATGTAAGATATAGACATATCAACTCCCCCACACTTGTCCTTTGCTTGTCCTCAAGCAAAAAGAACAAATGAGAGAGAGAGAGGTTGTAATGCAGATGGAGCTCATATTTCCTTTTTAGAGAGAAGTGACCACAAAGAGAACTCGGATTCATGCTCAAATATGCAATGCAAAGCTATACTCAGATATTTTCCAACTAAAGCACGGAATCTCCACAAGTCATTATCACATTCAACTCTTTCACATTCATTAAGTTCGTAACCGGTGAATCAAATGATGCAATGTTCAAATAGGCTGGCTTGGTGATAGATAAATGTTTTTATATCTCAGGGCTATCAATCCCCTTGTCAAAGTAGTACTAAGAGGTGTCAATCCAGACTTGTCAACGAGACACTAGTCTATGTTGTTTGTTTATTTAAGTCAAGATAAAAAGGTGAAGGTTTTTCTAAGCAAAATAATAACGATTAAGCATGTAAGTAAGGTAAATGATGAGAATCAAACAAAGCAAAGATGCAAATGATAACTAAGCGATTCAGATGATGATAATATGTAATAAAGCAAGAGACTTTAGACGAGATACTTGACTCGGGTGCTTCCAAGTTCAACTAGTGGGTTAATGAATCAAAACATCAAGCGGTTTCATTTAACTTTGAACTCAAGGCATGTTAATCTTCTCATGAAAGTATTAAGCATCTCAATTGATCCTCCTTCATACCAAAAATGTCTTTTGAGAAGCATCGAATCAATCAGCAATAAGAATCAGTTCAAAAATGTCATTTAAAAGAACAAACTATCACTCTCACGATGAAAGACTCTTAAACCCTTAACCGAGTGGTTCAGACATTTCTACAAACACTTTTGATGCGAGATATGTCTCAGATCTGAACCTCAAGTGATGTGTTTGGATCCAGCCTAGAGATCTCGTCGGTTAAAGAATGAAACATGCAAGACTAGACACCTAACCCACTAATCTACCTTGAAAGCACCCTAATCTACTCATCTAAAGCCGCTTAAACGACTACTCACTAATCATAACGAGCTCACTAAGTCCTTTGCAAGACGTGTAGCTGGTCATGATGAGGAGTTCAATGTTAGATGATAAAAGAAATAAAGTAAGAACAAGATTTCTCATGCAACAACAAGATATCGGATTAGAATCATCAAGTTTCACTAAAAAGGAAAGTTCTTCAAACTAAAAACAGGTAAGAGATCAGATGATTAGGTTTTTAGTCTCAAAATGTATATATAGCAAAGGTAAAGTGTCGCGGGTCAGCCCGGAACAAACCGGGTACTGAACCGCGATCTTGGGTTGATGGGTGAGTGCCACGGTGTGTCGGAGAGTGAAGCCGAGGTCTTCATGCCGAGGAGTGCACGTGAGTCCAGATCCAAATGAAGATCTCGTGAAGAACACGTCAAGAACATGCATGAACCCTAGTCTTTGATCCATCTTCACGTGTGTATTCTTGGGCAGCTTTGTTCTTGATTCTGGGTTTGTGACAATGGACCTCGGCATGAAATGCCGAGGCGCTTGGTAGTCGAGGGGTTTGATCGAACAGGGTCCGGCATGCACGCCGAGGTCATTGCACCGAGGTGCACGTTCAACACTTAGTCGTTTCCAACTTCATTTCTTACGTGTGCATGCCTTGATTCCAACGTGCCGAGGCGTTTGCACGAGGCCTAGTTCAGAATACTCCCAAAATATGAGCCTTGACTTGGCCGATGTCGAGGTTATGATGCCGAGCCCTGAGAAAACACTTAGCGTGTATCGCAACATATTTGGGCTCGTATTGACCATGTCACCTTCCGGAAGCAGTAACTTTCATCCCACGACTCCAAATGCTCTGAGACCAGTTCCATAGTCAAGATGACTCAATAAGCTCGAACTTTGGTGAAGAAACCGTCGGAGCTTGGGAAGTGGAGGGCTTCCTGGATTTCACATCTTTGAACCGTATTGGAATCACCAGAAAATAAGCTTTTTAGACCGATGTGAACTCCGGAGACTTTATCTTTCAAACCGCTGCTCCGAATTTAGCGATCCCAACTGTTCTGAAAGGGTCTTTCACAGATCTCAAACTTTGGTGAAGACCGGGCAAGCTGATTTGGTCCGGAAAGGCTCCGTCCGCCGTGATCTTTGTGCTCCGCCGTTCGGTTCTCGGATGCGCGTAATGTTGGTGCATCTTCCGGAAGTGGATCTTTCTCCCCACGGGTCCGAATTGGATGATTCCAATTGTTCTGGGATCTTTGTTTGATTATCTCCAACTTTGCTGAAGACCCCGCCAACTGGTTTGGACCGGAAGGTTCCCCGGATTGCTGATCTTTGGAACGTGCGGACAAGGACAAATTTTTGTCGAGAATAGCTTCCCGCGGTAAGGAAAATGGCCGAGGGCTGTGTACCGCGGTAAGCTTTTTGGTCGTAAAAATTCCTTCGCCTCGGCCAAAAACTCAACCCATGGTATTTGCACCTGATCTTCGACCCAGGCTGACTTTGGTCGATCGGTACGGGTTTTGGTCGGTGCTGAGCGATCGGTAAGCTTTTTGGTCGAGGTTCAACGATCGGTAAGGGTTTTGGCCGGTAATGAGGGATCGGTAAGGATTTTGACCGAGGTTTCTGTCCGTCCGGTACGCGATTTGGCCGAGAGATTCCTCCAAGCGGTTTTCACCATTTTTGACCCTTTTCTTCATCGTTTTCTCCTCTGCTCCTCTTCTTAAGCTCCAAACGACTCCCAAAGCACCTGATAAAGACTTCAAAACATGCAAAACTCTTTGGGACCTAATGCAAGCCCTAAATCCTATTTTCATGCCTAAAGACACAATTTACATGGGAAAACACATGATGAGGACTCTAAAATGCTCTCTAAATGATGTAAAATATAGACATATCAACTCCCCCACACTTGTCCTTTGCTTGTCCTCAAGCGAAGAGAACAAATGAGAGAAAGAGGTTGTAATGCAGATGGAGCTCATATTTCCTTTTTAGAGAGAAGTGATCACAAAGAGAACTCGGATTCATGCTCAGATATGCAATGCAAAGCTATACTCAGATATTTTACAACTAAAGCACAGAATCTCCACAAGTCATTATCACATTCAACTCTTTCACATTCATTAAGCTCGTAACCGGTGAATCAAATGACGCAATGTTCAAATAGGCTGGCTTGGCTAGGGTAAGGTCATGAGATAAAAATGATCTCATCAATATTCAAGCGGGTATAATGCAACAATGGGATCACTCAATGAACGACCAAACTTTGGCAGAATGCTAAAGGTAAAAAGCAACCGATGCATACAAGGGCAAGACTCATCACACCCCACACTCCACTCAAAGCTTTTCTCACTTGCTCACCCTCTCAAGATCCTCACTCTCGCAACCGCTTTCTTTTTCACTAGGGGACTCACTTTTGTTTTGATTTTCAAGCCTTTGGTGTTTACTTATTCAAACAGCTCTTTTCTTTTACAGCGATTAGCCTCTTTTCTTTTCTTTTTTTAGAACACTTGAGCCCTTTTTGGCTTCTTTTCATTTCAGAGACTATACTTTTCTTTTTAGAACAACAGAGCTCTTCTTTTCAAATTCAAGACTCGATTCTTTTTCTTTCATTCCCCTAGCTATTTCCACTCTTTCTTTTTCTCTCAGCTCACCTTTTTCCACTCACCAATAGATCTTTTCCCCCACACTTATTTCTCACCAATACTCTTGGTACCTTGATGTTGGAACATATCACTCAATGAGACATGCCCTTGTCGCTCTAAACCTAACACTTTCTGCTAAGTTCAGTCCAAGGTGGCCTTACAATTCACACACAAACATTGGCTCGAAAAGAAAGTTGGGTTCAAGGTGAGGGAACTGATCCATGATGCGGATTCAGCTACTTGAGCTAAGGAAAAGAGGGTGGTGAAAACAATGATTCTAGCTCAAGTATGTATATCGGTATCCACAAGCCAATTCAAGCAATGCATCAAAAGATATTTACAATTCAAGTTCAGGGTTATCACTTAACTAGAGTTGAGTGTAATTTAGACTTGCTTCTCAGATTCAAATCGTTTCAAGCTTTACAAGCACAGAATGAGTTTCACAAGCATATTTAGTTCAAATTCTCAAGTGATTTACTCTCTAGGAAAAAATCTATCATTGCTCCTTGCACTGATGCAATCCTAAATGATGCAACTAAACTCGATCTTAGAATGCGAGATGCAACTAGAATGTTAATGATGCGGTTTTACCATATGTACAAAGCTAAATGAGACTCAAGAATGCAGAAGTCAAATAAGAACAAAGAAAACAAGATCAGAAAACACAAAGCTCCTCCCCCACACTTGAACAACACAGTCCCGTGTGTTATAAAAGCGTGTGAGAGAAGTAAAAAGACAAACTAAACGAATGCAGGATGATATACACAAGATGCATATGTACAAGAGTTTGAAGTCGATACCTTAGTCGGAGAGGTCTGATCCCAAGTAGTACGAGGGATTTGATGTTGAGCAGGAGGGTGTGGATTGACGTGGTGGGCTGCTATCCGAGGGTTCAGGTAAGAATGCCAAGGCAGGGTCGATCCAATCTTCTTTGCCAGGTGGAAACTCCGGGTTCCTTGCTTTTGAGCTTTCCCCAACCCCCTCCTGTGTAACTGGTGCGGTTGAGGTCCCCGAGTTCTTGTCCGGCGAAGATGGCCGTGTGAGCTGCTTGACCTTCTTCTTCAGGTGCCGTACACAGTCCACCAAGGCATGGATGGTCTTGTCTTGCCACTTACACCACTTTTGGAGAGTGTTCACTCGCAAATACAGCTTCTTGGTGTGGTATTCAGGCTCACCCCACACGTATGGATCAAAATGATATCGGCCTGCTCCCATCCTTCTCTCAGCGTGCCGTTCTTCTTCATTCTCCCCTCCGGCCGGGCCGTTCTCATTCTGAGGCTTGTTAGGTATGGCTTTGGTGCACTTGCGCATTGGTGGGTCGAGAGATGGGTTGTACAACTGATCTTTGAGGACATAGAAGGAGACGTTACACTGCTTATCAAGCATGGTGAGGCCTCGGTTAGGCAGTAGAACTTGTGTACCGTCCCTGTGCATCAGCGTGAAGTTGTAAACCCATCTATCCCCTGACTTGCCTCCAAAGAAACCACTTTTACTTAGGTATTGTTCATTAATGAGACTCGGCCTCGATGGTGAATCAGGGAGTATGAACCCTTGAGCTCTCAAGATTTTAGTGACAATCCAACCGTTCTGAAGCCTTCTTGCTCCCTTCTTCTTTCGGTCACACCACACATTGTGTCTATAGGTGAGCATTTGGATCGCAAAGAACGCTCCTAAAGACGGTACATGCATTGGCCCTTGGAACTCCTTTTTGTTCTTCATTTGAGTGATGAGCGGCTTAAGTCCAAGTCCCAACAGTTCAAGCTCTGCCGTGTGAATGACACCAGGGTTGTATGTAGAGAAGAACGTTGAGGCCAGGACCCGGTTGGTGTATCTGATCGCAGGGTTCCTGATGCAGCTTGTCTTGCTCTTGCCTCCCAAGTAAGGCCCAAAAGATATCGTTTCCCACAACGCGGCCAACTCATCACGAGGGTACACAAACTTGTCAAGCGAGCTTCCATTCCTTTCAAATCCAAATATCTCATCAAGCTCCTTGAAACTGACCTTGTAGTGCACGCCTTCTATGTCAAACTCAATGTGTCCGAACCCTTTGCCATGTAGACGCTTGGGATCTCTCTTGGGGTAGATGACAACCTCCAAAGTGGCAAGAAACTGTTGTGTGATCCCCTCGTAAGCAACATCGCTCATCATGAAGAACTCGGCCAAGCCCATGTTTTGAAAGATGAGTGTAACATCATCGAGTATCTCAAGCTTCCTCAACAGCTCCATATCAGGGAACCGGCCTTGAGCTACTCTTATAGAGTTAAAGTGGTCCAAGTACTCCTCAGTAGTCGGGAAATGTTCCTCCTCGGGCTCGGGCTTTGGTTCCTTCTTGGCCTTCTTGCCACAATCGGGTTCATGAGGGACTATGGCTCTCAGCTCGTCCCCATCGTTCTCAGTGGTTGCCTGCTCTCCATTCCTTTTTGGTTCAAGGGTTGGAACCAGAGTGAGCTCGGCGTTCCTTGCTCGCTTGGCGGCTGGCTCACCATCGGACCTCACGGAGGGTTTCTTGCTTGTTCCACCATTGCGTGCCACGGCTTTCCCTTTTGTACTCCTCCTCTGGACCTCGTTTTTGTTCGTCTCATGAGTGGGAACAGCTCGGTGATATGTCTATATTTTACATCATTTAGAGTGCATTTTAGAGTCCTCATCATGTGTTTTTCCATGTAAATTGAGTCTTTAGGCATGAAAATAGGATTTAGGGCTTGCATTAGGTCCCAAAGAGTTTTGCATGTTTTGAGGTCTTTATCAGGTGCTTTGGGAGTCATTTAGAGCTTAAGAAGAGGAGCAGAGAAGAAGACGGTGAAGAAAACGGTCAAAAATGGTGAAAACTGCTTGGAGGAATTTCTCGGCCAAATCGCGTACCGGACGGACAGAAACCTCGGTCAAAATCCTTACCGATCGCTCATTACCGGCCAAAATCCTTACCGATCGTCCAACCTCGACCAAAAAGCTTACCGATCGTTCAACACCGACCAAAGTCCGTACCGATCGACCAAAGTCAGCCTGGGTCGAAGATCAGGCGTTAATACCGCGGGTCGAGTTTTGGCCAAGGCGAAAGAATTTTTACGACCAAAAAGCTCACCGCGGTACGCAGCCCTCGGTCATTTTTCTTACCGCGGGAAGCTTTTCTCGACCAAAATCTGTCCTTGTCTGCGCAATTCAAAGATCAGAAATCCGGGGAACCTTCCGGTCCGAATCAGTTGGCGGGGTCTTCAGCAAAGTTGGAGATAATCAAACAAAGATCCCAGAACAGTTGGAATCATCCAATTCAGACCAGTAGGGAGAAAGATACAGCTTCCGGAAGATGCATCAACATTACGCGCATCCGAGAACTGAACGGCGAAGTACAAAGGTCACGGCGGACGGAGCCTTTCCGGACCAAATCAGCTTACCCGGTCTTCATCAAAGTTTGAGATCTGTGAAAGACCTTTTCAGAACAGTAGGGATCGCTCAATTCGGACGAGTGGTTTGAAAGATAAAGTCTCCGGAGTTCACATCGGTCCGAACAGCTTATTTTCCGGTGATTTCGATGCGGTTCAAAGATGTGAAATCCAGGAAGACTTCCACTACCCAAGCTCCGACGGTTTCTTCACCAAAGTTCGAGTTTATTGAGTCACCTTGACTATGAAACTGGTCTCAGAGCATTCGGAGTCGTGGGTCGAAAGTTACTGCTTCCGAAAGGCGACATGGTCGATACGGGCCCAAATATGTTGCGATACGCGCTAAGTGTTTCTTCAGGGCTCGGCATCATTACCTCGACATCGGCCAAGTCAAGGCTCATATTTTGGAAGTATCCTGAGCTATGCCTCGTACTGATACCTCGGCACGTTGGGATCAAGGCATGCACACGTAAGAATGGAGCTGGAAACGACTAAGTGTTGAACATGCACCTCGGTGTAGCGACCTCGGCGTGCGTGCCGGACCCTGTTCTCCCGAATCCCTCGACGTCCAAGCGCCTCGGCATTTCATGCCGAGGTCCATTGTCACAAGCCCAGAATCAAGAACAAAGCTGCTCAAGAACACACACGTGAAGATGGATCAAAGACTAAGGTTCATGCATGTTCTTGACGTGTTCTTCACGAGATCTTCATTTGGATCTGGACTCACGTGCACTCCTCGACATGAAGACCTCGGATTCACTCTCCGACACACCGTGGCACTCACCCATCAGCCCAAGAACGCGGTTCAGTACCCGGTTTGTTCCGGGCTGACCCGCGACACTTTACCTTTGCTATATATACATTTTGAGACTAAAAACCTAATCATCTTATCTCTTATCTGTTTTTAGCTTTAAGAACTTGCCTCTTTGGTAAAACTTGATTATTCTAATCTGATATCTCGTTTTTGCATCAGAAATCTTGTTCTTTCTTTATTTTCTTTTGTCATCTATCATTAAACTCCTCATCATGACTAGCTACACGTCTTGCAAAAGACTTAATGAGCTCGTTATGATTAGTGAGTAGTCGTTTAAGCGGCTTTAGATGAGTAGATTAGGGTGCTTTCAAGGTAGATTAGTGGGTTTAGGTGTCTAGTCTTGCATGTTTCATTCCTTAACCGACGAGATCTCTAGGCTGGATCCAAGCACATCACTTGAGGTTCAGATCTGAGACATATCTTGCATCAAAAGTGTTTGTAGAAATGTCTGAACCACTCGGTTATGGGTTTAAGAGTCTTTCATCGCGAGAGTGATAGTTTGTTCTCTTAAATGACATTTTTGAACTGACTCTTATTGCTGATTGATTCGATGCTTCTCAAAAGACATTTTTGGTATGAAGGAGAATCAGTTTAGATGCTTAATACTTTCATGAGAAGATTAACATGCCTTGAGTTCAAAGTTAAATGAAACCGCTTGATGTTTTGATTCATTAACCAACTAGTTGAACTTGGAAGCACCCGAGTCAAGTATCTCGTCTAAAGTCCCTTGCTTTATTACATATTATCATCATCTGAATCGTTTAGCTATTATTTGCATCCTGTCTCTGTTTAGATCTAATCATTTGCTTTACCTTTCATGCTTAGTCGTTTGTTACTTAGCTTAGTTCAAAACCTTCACTTTTTATCTTGACTTAAATGAATAAACATCATAGTCTAGTGTCTCGTTGACTTGTCTGGATTGATACCTCTTTGTGCTACTTCGACAAAGGGGATTGATAGCCCTGAGACCTAAAAAAAATCTTATCTATCAATTGGCGCCGTTGCCAACTTGTCGGAGCATTAGTCTTTTGTTTGTTCTTGAGTTCAAGATTTTACCTTTCTTTGTTTTACTCACTTCTTTGCAAGTTCTTGTGTTGCTTTCAGGTGCATGAAAACCAGGTCTCGGAGCACAGAACCGCCTCTACCGTACGACGACAACATCAACAGGATTGAGAGGCGAGCTCGCGAGAGGGAACGGCATTTTGAACGACTTGGAATGGCAGAACAGCAAAGGATCGAGCAACAGGCTCAAGAAGCCGAACACCAGGCTCATGCTAATCAGGCGCAGGCAGGCAGGAATGAACAACAAGCCTATGTTAACCAACAACAGGCTCAAAGGAACGAGAGGCTTGCTCAGCAAAACCAACAACAAGCTAATAGGAACGAGCAACAAGCCCACCATGTTCATCCGCCACCGCCACAAGCTCAGAGACAACCTCCTCCGGTCTTTGTTGGAGAGAACGACCGAGCTAGTGCGCACCAATACCGAGCTGGGATTCAAGCTCCACCGGTTCAAAACAACAACTTTGAAGTTAAAGCTTCCCTCCTCAACATGGTGCAGAACTCAAAGTTCCACGGTCTAGCCGGAGAAGACCCTCTTGAGCATCTAGATCAGTTTGATCGGGTTTGCGACCTAACTAAGATCAATGGTGTCTCGGAAGATAGCTTCAAGCTACGCTTGTTCCCATTCAGCCTCGGTGATAAAGCTCACCAGTGGGAAAAGAACCTCCCGAGGGGTTCCATACAAACCTGGGAGCAGTGTAAACTGGCGTTCTTATCAAAGTTCTTTTCCACATCACGCACGGCTAAGCTCAGAAACCAGATCTCAAGCTTCACGCAGCACAACAACGAGAGCTTTAGCGAAGCTTGGGAACGGTTTAGAAGCTACACTAACCAATGCCCCCACCACGGCTTCTCAGAGGCATCCCTCTTGAGTACTTTATACCGAGGTGCACTCCCCAAGATCAGAAACCAACTCGATACAGCTTCAAATGGAAATTTTCTTGGGAAGGAGATCAATGCGGCAATGGAACTAGTCGAGAACCTAGCCATGTCTAATGATACTTATGGCGACGACTTTGATAGAGCAAACCGTACAGAGGGCTCTGGTGAAGAACAGCGTATGAAAAAGGATATCAGAGAGCTTCAGAGCAAGCTTGACAAAGTTCTGATGGCGACTCAAAAGCCAATACACTTTGTAGGCGAGTTTGATGAGCAAGGGCCAAGTTTTGATAATGTAAACGAAGATGGTCTAACTCAAGAGGAGCTGAACTACATAGGGAACCAGCAGAGGTATCAGCGGTTCAACAACTACAACAGTAACCCAAACCTCTCATACAGAAACCCGAATGTAGCTAACCCTCACGATCAAGTGTACCCTGCTCCGCAACAACAACAAAGCTACGCTCAAAAGGCTCCTTATCAGAATACCTTCCAGCCCAAGCAACAGTTTAGTGGCAACAGCACGGCTACACTCAGCAGAATCAAGCAGCTCAGGGTAACAACTTCACCAGCCAACCGCAGCATCACAAGTTTCCACCAGGGTTCAATCCGCAAACGATGGGTAATCAGCAACAGAATCAGAGAACGGGTCAGAACCAGCTGGGGAACGATGTCTGTGGGATCTTACAGCAACTGTTACAGGGTCAGCAGAGAGTTGAGAGCCAGCACGCGACAATGCAGCAAGATATCAGAGAGCTTAAGCAGAATCAAGCCTCTACATCATCCCGAGGCCCGGCTTTACCAGGTAAACCGGAGCCAAACCCCAAGGAGTATGTGAACGCCATTACATTGAGAAGTGGTAAAGAACTACAAGCTCCAACGCCTAAGACTACGCTCATTGAGGCCAATGAGCAATCAGAGGGGGAGGCAGCCTCAGGTGATGTGTGTAAAGAAGCAGATTTTGAGAAAGAACCGATCAAGGACAAAGGAAAAGAGGTGGAAAAGACAACTGAGCTTGAAAAGCCATACGTTCCACCACCACCTTACCAACCCAAGATACCGTTCCCAGGGCGTTTCAAGAAGAAAATCTTAGACAAAGCCAAAGCGGTCTTTGAGAAACACTTGGAGAACACGCAACTCACCTTACCCATTATAGATGCTTTCTTAGCTATACCACAGCTTGGGAAGTTTCTAAAAGATGCGACCCTCAACAAGACAAAGGAGCTCCAGGGTATGGTAATACTGAGCCATGAATGCAGCGCCATAATACAAAGGAGGTCTATACCAAGGAAGCTATCCGATCCGGGCAGCTTTACCTTACCGTGTGCTTTAGGTCACTTGAAGTTCTCAAACTGCTTGTGTGATCTAGGAGCTTCTGTGAGCCTAATGCCATACACGGTGGCCAAGAGATTGGGATACAAGAGTTACAAGCCGGCCAAGATCTCTCTTATACTAGCTGATAGATCGGTTCGCTTACCGGTGGGTTTGCTTGAGGATTTGCCTTTGAGGATCGGTGAGATAGAAATCCCCACGGACTTCATTGTTCTTGAAATGGACGAGGAACCATTGGACCCTATCATCTTGGGCCGACCGTTCCTAGCGACCGCAGGAGCCATTATAGATGTGAGAGGAGGAATGATTGAACTACACATCGGTTCCGAGCATATGAAGTTCAATGTGAAAGAGATGATGAAGAAACCGACTATTGGAGGTCAGGTTTTCTATGTGGAAGTGATGGAGGAGCTAGCTGATGAGCTCCTGGAAGAGTTTAACGCAGAGGATCCGTTACAAGTGGTCCTTACACGTGAACAAAGCGAGCACGGGTACTTGAACGAGGAAAGCGAGGTGGACAAGCAACTTTTAGACCAACCAAAGGAACTTGGAGCTGAGGCTAGGTTTTTGAAGCTCAGGAAGAGTGGCCTCGACATCTTAGACAGCGAGGGGTCCATGGGAACAGAGGAGACACCTCGGGATATCATGGCCGTGGCAACTCATATCGAGGCCGATGATAATCCGCGCGAGAACAAGGAAAAGGCCGAGGAAGCTGTTCCGGGCAAATGTAGCTTTGATACCGATTGGAATGAGGCAGACGCTCCCCCTGTTGAGCTCAAGCCTCTACCAACAGGGCTCTGGTATGCGTTCTTAGGCTTGAACTCCACTTTCCCTGTGATCATAAACGATAGTTTGCTTGAACATGAAGAACGTGCATTGCTTAATGAAATCAAGAAATTCAGGAGAGCAATAGGGTATTCCTTGGCCGACATAAGAGGAATCTCTCCTGATATATGCACTCACCGGATCCACCTGGAGGACCAAGCCATGTCCTCTATTGAGCACCAACGTCGCCTTAACCCGAACCTCAAAAAGGTGGTTAAGAAGGAGATACTAAAGCTCCTTGAGGCAGGGATCATATATCCAATCTCTGACTCTCGGTGGGTATCTCCTGTGCACGTTGTGCCCAAGAAAGGTGGTATCACGGTGGTAAAAAATGATAAGGATGAACTCATAGCCCAAAGAACTATAACCGGCCATCGCATGTGCATTGACTATAGGAAATTGAATTCAGCATCAAGAAAAGATCATTTCCCTTTACCATTCATTGATCAAATGCTTGAACGATTAGCCAATCATCCTTACTTCTGTTTTCTCGATGGATACTCTGGATTCTTCCAAATACCAATAGATCCAAGAGACCAAGAGAAAAAGACATTCACTTGCCCTTATGGCACTTATGCTTATAGGAGAATGCCTTTCGGTTTGTGTAATGCACCGGCCACTTTTCAAAGATGCATGATGCACATTTTCTCTGATCTAATTGAAGAGAAAGTTGAGGTGTTTATGGATGATTTCTCCGTATACGGTTCCTCTTTCTCCGAATGTCTTGCTAATCTTTCTCAGGTTCTAAAGAGATGTGAGGAGCATAGGCTTGTATTGAACTGGGAGAAGTGTCATTTCATGGTACAAGAAGGCATTGTCTTGGGGCACAAGGTATCAGAGAAGGGAATTGAGGTGGACAAGGCCAAAATCGAGGTAATGGTGAACCTACAAGCTCCGAATTCTGTAAAAGGGATAAGAAGCTTTCTTGGGTACGCTGGGTTCTATAGGCGGTTCATTAAGGATTTCTCCAAGATAGCTAGGCCTTTAACTAAGCTATTGTGCAAAGAGGTGGAGTTTATCTTTGATGAAGAGTGTGAGGAAGCGTTTAAGAGGATCAAGGAGGCTTTGATCAGTGCACCAATTGTACAAGCTCCCGATTGGTCTTTACCTTTCGAAGTGATGACTGATGCATCTGACTATGCCGTGGGAGCTGTCTTGGGGCAGAAGAAAGATAAGAAACTCCATGTGATTTATTATGCCAGCCGCACCTTGGACTCAGCCCAAGAAAAGTATGCAACCACCGAGAAGGAAATGCTTGCCATTGTGTTTGCATTTGACAAATTCAGGAGTTATCTAGTGGGATCAAAGGTCACGGTCTACACTGATCACGCGGCCTTGAGGTACTTGATGTCTAAGAAGGACGCTAAGCCGAGGCTTTTGAGATGGGTCCTATTGCTCCAAGAATTCGACATGGAAATACCTGACAAGAAGGGCATTGAAAACGGGGCCGCAGATCATCTCTCAAGGCTGAGGATTGAAGAAAAGGTCCCCATAGACGATGCTTTACCTGAGGAACATCTCATGCTGGTACGGTCTTACTTAGAGGTGGAAGAGGCCAACACGATCAAGGAAAGAAGCCTCCCATGGTTCGCGGATCTTGTGAACTACCTGTCTTGCGGTTTAGAGCCACCGGATCTTGATGCCTATCAGAGGAAAAAGTTCTTTAGAGATGTGATGAGATATCATTGGGATGAGCCGTATCTTTACGTGCTTAACAAGGACCATCTCTATAGGCGATGCTTGGCCGAAGAAGAGATCCATCCGGTGCTACAAGAATGCCACGGTTCAGCGTACAGTGGTCACTTAGGTGCATTCAAGACGGTTGCCAAGATTTTGCAAAGCGGCTTCTGGTGGCCGATTATGTTCAAGGACGCTCAAGATGTGGTATCGAGATGCGAGGCTTGTCAAAGGCACGGTAACATATCCAAGAGGAATGAGATGCCCCAAAACCCAATCCTTGAGGTCGAGGTCTTCGACTGTTGGGGCATTGACTTCATGGGTCCCTTTGTGAGTTCATACGGAAATCAGTACATCCTTGTCGCGGTGGACTATGTGAGTAAGTGGGTCGAGGCTGTTGCATCCCCAACCAACGATTCAAAAGTGGTGGTAAAGCTTTTCAAAAGTATCATTTTCCCACGGTTTGGAGTTCCAAGAGTAGTAATCAGTGATGGGGGAAGCCACTTTATCAATAAGACTCTTGAGAGTCTTTTAAGGAAGCATGGGGTAAAGCACAAGGTGGCCACACCTTATCATCCGCAGACTAGTGGTCAAGTGGAGGTCTCTAACCGACAGATAAAGGCTATTTTAGAAAGAACCGTGAGCTCATCTAGGAAGGATTGGAGCAAGAAACTTGATGATGCTTTGTGGGCTTACAGAACCGCGTACAAGACCCCCATTGGAACCTCACTGTTTAACTTGCTCTATGGGAAAAGCTGTCATCTACTGGTTGAGTTGGAATACAAAGCATTGTGGGCAGTGAAACTTCTGAACTTTGACATCAAGACTGCACAAGAGAAGAGGGTTTTACAGCTTCATGAGCTTGAGGAAATCAGGTTAGATGCTTTTGAGAGCTCTAAGATCTACAAGGAAAGGACCAAGGCGCTTCATGACAAGAAGATACACAAGAGAGAGTTCAAAGAAGGAGACCAAGTTCTGTTGTTTAACTCGAGGCTCAAGCTATTCCCTGGGAAGCTGAGATCCAGATGGTCCGGTCCATTCGAAATTCTTGAAGTAAGGCCTTATGGAGCGGTTGTTTTGAAAGGAAAAGATGGACAAGGCTTTGTGGTAAACGGTCAGAGGGTAAAACACTACCTGGCATCAGAAACAAGAGAGGGAGCTACCTCAGTTCCTCTTCTTGAACCAGAATCAGCCTGAAAAGGGTATGGAAAGTCAAACTTAGTGACGATAAACAAAGTGCTCTTGGGAGACACCCCAAGCTTATCCTTGTAAATATTTCGTTTTTCATCTTCTTTTTCTTTTTACTTGAAGCTTTTTGAAGGGTTTGTTAAGTGTTTCAGGAGTTAGATGGTGAATCTTGATGATGAGAATAAGAAAAAGCTCGAAAATGACACGGCCTGATGAATTAAGTCTTAGAGTGTACGTAGCCTCGGTATCGACCCTTGGTATATACATACCGCGGTCACCTTTTACCGAGTAATAGCTTGAGAACCTCAGCTAAACTCCTCGATTTAATTTCACCATGGCCGTGCTTAAGAAGTTATGTGGTGAGATGACTAAGTGTGGGGGAGGCCCACGGTGTAAACACCTCGGTATGATTATACCGAGGGGCAAAGTTCACTTCAAACGGTCTAAAACCTCGATCGAGGCCGCGACCAGTTTACACCAAGGCAGGACCGTTTAAACCCCCAGCACCAAGTGTTCTCTGTTAAAAACAAGTGACCTCGGCATGATACCCTCGTGGTGGAGCACACCGAGGTGTCCAGTTTCAAGAATGATCAAAAACATAAACACTTGGGACACTTGAGTCAAAGAAGAAGGTTTGCACGGACTAAGGAAAAGATTTGAAGGCCGCCGGGAAATTCTTGTTAACTTGAGCTTAGCCCACTCGGCTTAGTGCCCTCGGGGTAGAACAAGTCGAGGCCGCTCAAGAGAACACGAGAAAAACCACTCTAGTCCGTACGGCTCACGTCATTCCAAAGTCGCGCCATTTGGAAGCCTTTGCGCGGTAATTTGAATTTAAACGCCCGGTCAAAGCTGTTTTGGCGCGAGTCAACGGTCGCAGCTGGAGGAGAAAGGGGGACCAGTCCCAATACAGTCCAAGCGCCAGCTGGAAAGCGCGACACCGCCCATACCAGCCTCCATCCCGAGCCAAAACCGAGAGTTCGCCTTCTTCTCTCTTTTCTCTGCATTTCACGAACATATCTCTCTCATTTCTCATCCATTTCTTGTGATTCCAAGCGTTCTAGACTCGTTAGGGTGTTGTCTATTCATCATAAGCATACCACTAAACTTGAATCTTGGATTCCCAAAGGTATTTGCTTCTTAAAGAACTCATTTTTTTTTTTTTTTTTTCTTCATTCTTTGCAAGCTTTTAAGATTGTAAAATGTGGAATCGATTCTTTTAGAACATATCGACCTCTGGGAACAATTTTAAAAATTCGATCAGGATAGACAACACAAGAAAAACCGGTTTTTGTTCTGAAAATCACTTGTTCTTGAGTTTTTAAAATTCTTGAGAAAATGCGCTTGGAATCGGTCTTAATGATGATTTGTGTACTTGAGCTGAAATGTCTTGATAACTTGTCTCTAATCGGTTGTTCTGGCTTGTTCTTACTTCTCTCTTTGATGTATGACAAAGCTATAACTATGATCTTGTTAGAGAAAAAGCTCTGTCTTTGCTATCTTCAGAAACCTGTGCTTGTCGTTGTACTTGATTCTAACGGTTTCTTTGAGGATCTGTCTTGCAGATGACCGGCGACCGAGCTGTTCCCACTCATGAGACGAACAAAAATGAGGTCCAGAGGAGGAGCACGAAAGGGAAAGCCGTGGCCGTAGCACGCAATGGTGGAACAAGCAAGAAACCCTCTGCGAGATCCGATGGTGAGCCAGCCGCCAAGCGAGCAAGGAACGCCGAGCTCCCTCCGGTTCCAACCCTTGAACCAAAACGGAATGGGGAGCAGGCAGCCACTGAGAACGATGGAGATGAGCTGAGAGCCATAGTTCCCCATGTACCCGACTATGCCAAGAAAGCCAAGAAGGAACCAAAGCCCGAGCCCGAGGAGGAACATTTCCCGACTACTGAGGAGTACTTGGACCACTTTAACTCTATAAGAGTAGCTCAAGGTCGGTTCCCTGATATGGAGCTGTTGAGGAAGCTTGAGATACTCGATGATGTTACACTCATCTTTCAAAACATGGGCTTGGCCGAGTTCTTCATGATGAGCGATGTTGCTTACGAGGGGATCACACAACAGTTTCTTGCCACTTTGGAGGTTGTCATCTACCCCAAGAGAGATCCCAAGCGTCTACATGGCAAAGGATTCGGACACATTGAGTTTGACATAGAAGGCGTGCACTACAAGGTCAGTTTCAAGGAGCTTGATGAGATATTTGGATTTGAAAGGAATGGAAGCTCGCTTGACAAGTTTGTGTACCCTCGTGATGAGTTGGCCGCGTTGTGGGAAACGATATCTTTTGGGCCTTACTTGGGAGGCAAAAGCAAGACAAGCTGCATCAGGAACCCTGCAATCAGATACACCAACCGGGTCCTGGCCTCTACGTTCTTCTCTACATACAACCCTGGTGTCATTCACACGGCAGAGCTTGAATTGTTAGGACTTGGACTTAAGCCGCTCATCACTCAAATGAAGAACAAAAAGGAGTACCAAGGGCCAATGCATGTACCGTCTTTAGGAGCGTTCTTTGCGATCCAAATGCTCACCTATAGACACAATGTGTGGTGCGACCGAAAGAAGAAGGGAGCAAGGAGGCTTCAGAACGGTTGGATTGTCACTACAATTTTGAGAGCTCAAGGGTTCATATTCCCTGATTCACCATCAAGGCCGAATCTCATTGATGAGCAATACCTAAGTAAAAGCGGTTTCTTTGGAGGCAAGTCAGGGGATAGATGGGTTTACAACTTCACGCTGATGCACAGGGACGGTACACAAGTTCTACTGCCTAACCGAGGCCTAACCATGCTTGATAAGCAGTGTAACATCTCCTTCTATGTCCTCAAGGATCAGTTGTACAACCCCTCTCTCCGCCCACCAATGCGCAAGTGCACCAAGGCCATACCTAACAAGCCTCAAAACGAGAACGGCCCGGCCGGATGTGAGAATGAAGAAGAACGGCACCCTGAGAGAAGGATGGGAGCAGGCCGATATCATTTTGATCCATACGTGTGGGGTGAGCCTGAATACCACACCAAGAAGCTGTATTTGCGAGTGAACACTCTCCAAAAGTGGTGTAAGTGGCAAGACAAGACCATTCATGCGTTGGTGGACTGTGTAAGGCACCTGAAGAAGAAGGTCAAGCAGCTCACACGGCCATCTTCTCCGGACAAGAACTCGGGGACCTCAACCGCACCAGTTACACAAGAGGAGGTTGGGGAAAGCTCAAACGCAAGGAACCCGGAGTTTCCACCAGGCAAAGAGGATTGGATCGACCCTGCCTTGGCATTCTTACCTGAACCCTCGGATAGCAGCCCACCACGTCAGTCCACACCTTCCTGCTCAACATCAAATCCCTCGTACTACTTGGGATCAGACCTCTCCGACTAAGGTATCGACTTCAAACCCTGTACATATGCATCTTGTGTATATCATTCTGCATTCGTTTAGTTCGTCTTTTTACTTCTCTCACACGCTTCTATAACACACGGGACTGTGTTGTTTAAGTGTGGGGGAGGAGCTTTGTGTTTTCTGATCTTGTTTTCTTTGTTCTTATTTGACTTTTGCATTCTTGAGTCTCATTTAGCTTTGTACATATGATAAAACCGCATCATTAACATTCTAGTTGCATCTCGCATTCTAAGATCGAGTCTAGTTGCATCATTTAGGACTGCATCAGTGCAAGGAGCAATGATATATTTTTTCCTAGAGAGTAAATCACTTGAGAACTTGAACTAAATATGCTTGTGAAACTCATTCTGTGCTTGTAAAGCTTGAAACGATTTGAATCTGTGAAGCAGGTCTAAATTACACTCAACTCTAGTTAAGTGATAACCCTGAACTTGAATTGTAAATATCTTTTGATGCATTGCTTGAATTGGCTTGTGGATACCGATATACATACTTGAGCTAGAATCATTGTTTTTACCACCCTCTTTTCCTTTGCTCAAGTAGCTGAATCCGCATCATGGATCAGTTCCCTCACCTTGAACCTAACTTTCTTTTCGAGCCAATGTTTGTGTGTGAATTGTAAGGCCACCTTGGACTGAACTTAGCAGAAAGTGTTAGGTTTAGAGCGACAAGGGCATGCCTCATTGAGTGCTACGTTCCAACATCAAGGAACTGAGAGTATTGGCAAGAAATAAGTGTGGGGGAAAAGATCTATTGGTGAGTGGAAAAAGGTGAGCTGAGAGAAAAAGAGAGAGTGGAAATAGCTAGGGGAATGAAAGAAAAAGAATCGAGTCTTGAATTTGAAAAGAAGAGCTCTGTTGTTCTAAAAAGAAAAGTATAGTCTTTGAAATGAAAAGAAGCCAAAAAGGCTCAAGTGTTCTAAAAAGAAAAGAAAAGAGCTGTTTGAATAAGTAAACACCAAAGGCTTGAAAATCAAAACAAAAGTGAGTCCCCTAGTGAAAAAGAAAGCGATTGAGAGAGTGAGGATCTTGAGAGGGTGAGCAAGTGAGAAAAGCTTTGAGTGGAGTGTGGGGTGTGATGAGTCTTGCCCTTGTATGCATCGGTTGCTTTTTACCTTTAGCATTCTGCCAAAGTTTGGTCGTTCATTGAGTGATCCCATTGTTGCATTACACCCGCTTGAATATTGATGAGATCATTTTTATCTCATGACCTTACCCTAGCCAAGCCAGCCTATTTGAACATTGCATCATTTGATTCACCGGTTACGAGCTTAATGAATGTGAAAGAGTTGAATGTGATAATGACTTGTGGAGATTCTGTGCTTTAATTGTAGAATATCTGAGTATGGCTTTACGTTGCATATTTGAGCATGAATCCGAGTTCTCCTTGTGATCACTTCTTTCTAAAAAGGAAATATGAGCTCCATCTGCATTACAACCTCTTTCTCTCATTTGTTCTCTTCGCTTGAGGACAAGCAAAGGACAAGTGTGGGGGAGTTGATATGTCTATATTTTACATCATTTAGAGTGCATTTTAGAGTCCTCATCATGTGTTTTCCCATGTAAATTGAGTCTTTAGGCATGAAAATAGGATTTAGGGCTTGCATTAGGTCCCAAAGAGTTTTGCATGTTTTGAGGTCTTTATCAGGTGCTTTGGGAGTCATTTGGAGCTTAAGAAGAGGAGCAGAGAAGAAGACGGTGAAGAAAACGGTCAAAAATGGTGAAAACTGCTTGGAGGAATTTCTCGGCCAAATCGCGTACCGGACGGACAGAAACCTCGGTCAAAATCCTTACCGATCGCTCATTACCAGCCAAAATCCTTACCGATCGTCCAACCTCGACCAAAAAGCTTACCGATCGTTCAGCACCGACCAAAGTCCGTACCGATTGACCAAAGTCAGCCTGGGTCGAAGATCAGGCGTTAATACCGCGGGTCGAGTTTTGGCCGAGGCGAAAGAATTTTTACGACCAAAAAGCTCACCGCGGTACACAGCCCTCGGTCATTTTTCTTACCGCGGGAAGCTTTTCTCGACCAAAATCTGTCCTTGTCTGCGCAATTCAAAGATCAGAAATCCGGGGAACCTTCCGGTCCGAATCAGTTGGCGGGGTCTTCAGCAAAGTTGGAGATAATCAAACAAAGATCCCAGAACAGTTGGAATCATCCAATTCGGACCAGTAGGGAGAAAGATACAGCTTCCGGAAGATGCATCAACATTACGCGCATCCGAGAACTGAACGGCGAAGTACAAAGGTCACGGCGGACGGAGCCTTTCCGGACCAAATCAGCTTACCCGGTCTTCATCAAAGTTTTAGATCTGTGAAAGACCTTTTCAGAACAGTAGGGATCGCTTAATTCGGACGAGTGGTTTGAAAGATAAAGTCTCCGGAGTTCACATCGGTCCGAACAGCTTATTTTCCGGTGATTTCGATGCGGTTCAAAGATGTGAAATCCAGGAAGACTTCCACTACCCAAGCTCCGACGGTTTCTTCACCAAAGTTCGAGTTTATTGAGTCACCTTGACTATGAAACTGGTCTCAGAGCATTCGGAATCGTGGGTCGAAAGTTACTGCTTCCGGAAGGCGACATGGTCGATACGGGCCCAAATATGTTGCGATACGCGCTAAGTGTTTCTTCAGGGCTCGGCATCATTACCTCGACATCGGCCAAGTCAAGGCTCATATTTTGGAAGTATCCTGAGCTAGGCCTCGTACTGATACCTCGGCACGTTGGGATCAAGGCATGCACACGTAAGAAATGTCTGAACCACTCGGTTATGGGTTTAAGAGTCTTTCATCGCGAGAGTGATAGTTTGTTCTCTTAAATGACATTTTTGAACTGACTCTTATTGCTGATTGATTCGATGCTTCTCAAAAGACATTTTTGGTATGAAGGAGAATCAGTTTAGATGCTTAATACTTTCATGAGAAGATTAACATGCCTTGAGTTCAAAGTTAAATGAAACCGCTTGATGTTTTGATTCATTAACCAACTAGTTGAACTTGGAAGCACCCGAGTCAAGTATCTCGTCTAAAGTCCCTTGCTTTATTACATATTATCATCATCTGAATCGTTTAGCTATTATTTGCATCCTGTCTCTGTTTAGATCTAATCATTTGCTTTACCTTTCATGCTTAGTCGTTTGTTACTTAGCTTAGTTCAAAACCTTCACTTTTTATCTTGACTTAAATGAATAAACATCATAGTCTAGTGTCTCGTTGACTTGTCTGGATTGATACCTCTTTGTGCTACTTCGACAAAGGGGATTGATAGCCCTGAGACCTAAAAAAAATCTTATCTATCACTCGGTCGCCGGTCATCTGCAAGGCAGATCCTCAAAAAGACCGTTAGAATCATGTACATCAACAAGCATATGTCTCTTAAGATAGCAAGAACAGAGCTTTTTCTCTAACAAGACCGGGGTTATAGCTTTTTCCAAACATCAAAGGAAGTAAGAACAAGCCAGAACAAGCAAAGAAAGACACGATATCTAAACAGTTCAGCTAAACATCTCAAAGCATCATTAAGACCGATTCCAAGCGCATTTTCTCAAGAATTTTAAAAATTCAAGAACAAGTGATTTTCAGAGCAAAGACCGGTTTTTCTTATGTTATCTATCGTGATAGAATTTTTAAAATTGTTCCCAAAGGCCGACATGTTCTAAAAGAATCGATTCCACATTTCACAAACAATAAAGCTTTGCAAAGAATGAAGGAAAAAGATGAGTTCTTTAGGATGCAAATACCTTTGGGAATCCAAGATTCAAGCTTAGTGGAATGCTTATGATGAATATACAACACCTTAACGAATCTAGAACGCTTGGAATCACAAGAAATGGATGAGAAATGAGAGAAATGTGCTCGTGAAATGCAGAGAAAAGAGAGAAGAAGGCGAACTCTCGGTTTTGGCTCGGGATGGAGGCTGGTATGGGCGGTTTCGCGCTTTCCAGCTGGCGTTTGGACTGTAGTGAGACTGGTCCCCCCTTCTCCTCCAGCTGCGACCGTTGACCCGCGCCAAAACAGCTTTGACCGGTCGTTTAAATTCAAATTACCGCGCAAAGCTTCCAAATGGCGCGACTTGGGAATGACGTGAGCCGTACGGACTAGAGTGGTTTTTCTCGTGTTCCCTTGAGCGGCCTCGACTTGTTGTACCCCGAGCGCACCAAGCCGAGTGGGCTAAGCTCAAGTTAACAAGAATTTCCCCGCGGTCTTCAAATCTTTTCCTTAGTCCGCGCAAACCTTCTTCTTTGACTTAAGTGTCCCAAGTGTTTATGTTTTTGATCATTCTTGAAACTGGGCACCTCGGTATGCTCCACCACGAGGGTATCATGCCGAGGTCACTTGTTTTCACAAAGAATCACTTGGTGCAGGGGGTTTAAACGGTCCGGCCCTGGTGTAGACTGGTCGCGGTCTAGGATCGAGGTTTTAGACTGTTTTAAGTGAACTTTGCCCCTCGGTATAGTTATACCGAGGTGTTTACACCGTGGCCTTCCCCCACACTTAGTCATTTTACTATGACACTCTCGGACACGGCTATGATAAAATCGAGTCGAGGAGTCTAGCCGAGGTTCTCAGGCTTTACTCGGTAAAAGGTGGCCGCGGTATGTATATACCAAGGGTCGATACCGAGGCTACGTACACTCTAGGACTTAATTCATCAGGCCGTGTCATTTTCAAGCCTTTTCTTACTCTCATCATCAAGATTCATCGTCTAACTCCTGAAATACTTAACAAACCCTTCAAAAAGCTTCAAGTAAAAAGAAAAAGAAGATGAAAAGCGAAATATGTACAAGGATAAGCTTGGGGTGTCTCCCAAGAGCACTTTGTTTAACGTCACTAAGTTTGACTTTTCATACCTTTTCAGGCTGATTCTGGTTCAAGAAGAGGAACTGAGGTAGCTCCCTCTCTTGTTTCTGATGCCAGGTAGTGCTTTACCCTCTGACCGTTTACCACAAAGCCTTGTCCATCTTTTCCTTTCAAAACAACCGCTCCATAAGGTCTTACTTCAAGAATTTTAAATGGACCGGACCATCTGGATCTCAACTTCCCAGGGAATAGCTTGAGTTTCGAGTTAAATAGCAGAACTTGGTCTCCTTCTTTGAACTCTCTCTTGTGTATCTTCTTGTCATGAAGCGCCTTGGTCCTTTCCTTGTAGATCTTAGAGCTCTCAAAAGCATCTAACCTGATTTCCTCAAGCTCATGAAGCTGTAAAACGCTCTTCTCTTGTGCAGTCTTGATGTCAAAGTTCAGAAGTTTCACTGCCCATAATGCTTTATATTCCAACTCAACCGGTAGATGACAGCTTTTCCCATAGAGCAAGTTAAACGGTGAGGTTCCAATGGGGGTCTTGTACGCGGTTCTGTAAGCCCACAAAGCATCATCAAGTTTCTTGCTCCAATCCTTCCTAGATGAGCTCACGGTTCTTTCTAGAATAGCCTTTATCTGTCGGTTAGAGACTTCCACTTGACCACTAGTCTGTGGATGATAAGGTGTGGCCACCTTGTGCTTTACCCCATGCTTCCTTAAAAGACTCTCAAGAGTCTTATTGATAAAATGGCTTCCCCCATTGATAGATAGGACTTTTAAGGGTCTCAGGGCTATCAATCCCCTTGTCAATGTAGCACAAAGAGGTTAATCAATCCAGATGTGGTGTTAGACACTAAGCTATATGATCAAGTTCTTAATTCAAGCAAACAAGAGCGGGTTTTGATTAATCTAGAGAAAGCTATAAACATAAACAGGATTAAAGACTAATGACAATGACAAATGATATGATGTGAATATGATATGATGGAGGCATGAGATTCTAGACATGATAGTTGGTCAGGGTGCTTTGGTGTTAAACTAGAGATGCTGATGACAATGATGAGACATGATTCAAGTGATTAAGAACTCTAATCTAGGTTAATCCTCTCATGAAGGTATTAACCCCTATACTAATCTATTTTCAAACCAAATTCCCATTTGTGAAATATGAATCAATATGCATTAATAAACAGTTCTTAATGATCATTCAAGCATTTAACAAATCATTCCCATGATGAAAAATTACTTAAACCTCTAACACAACTCTTTCAGGAATTTCATCAAACACTTTTGGTGCATGAAATTCCCAGAATCTAAATCTCAAGTGATTATCAAGGATCTAGCATAGAGAACAGTTGTTTAGAGAAATGAATCAATGAATCTAGCCCTAAGCACCCCTAATCTAACACTTTAGCACCCTAACCTACACATCTAGAATCTCATTAAGGTGACTACTCACTAATCATACTAATCTCTCTTAAACCTTTGCAAGTTGAGAAGATTAGCATGATTAATGATGAGAAATGGAGATGGAGATGATAGATTCAAAGGAAAACAGCTTAAAACACCCAGATCTCCTTAAACTCTCTTGATTAAACACTCAAATATAGATATTTCTCTTCTTAATGGAGTCTTTTTTACCAAAGAGGCAAGAGACAAAGGGAATAAAACTTAGTTCTCTCCCCAAAAAACCCTAAAAAGTATTTATACTTTCTTAAAAACGAACCGGGTCAGCCCGGAACAAACCGGGTCCTGACCCGGCTTTAGTGGATAAAGTGAGAATTACTGCGGGTCAGTCCAGTATGTCCCAGGTCGCACACCTAAGTCGCAGCAGATGAAGACTTGTCTTGTGAAGCCTGAATCGCCTTGCCTTAGCCGCACGCCTAAGTAGGAGTGTTTTGCGAGTGTTGCTGCGGCTTGGTCTCCTTCCTCTCCAACTCGCAGGGCTAAGGCGGTTTCTGGGGAATGTACAAACTGTGCGGGTTAGTCTCTATTGCAACTAGGTCGCAGGCTCAAGTCGGAGTGATTTGCGAGTGATCGTGCGGCATAGTTCCAGGCGCGGCTAACTCGCATGCCTAAGTCGCAGGATTGTGGACTTAGCATTTCTCTTGCTCTTGAGCTTCAGACCTCTTCCAGTGATAGTTTACCCGTACATATCAACTCGCAGCATCAGCATTCAGGCGTTCATCTTCAGGCCTGCGGGCTAACCAAGTCGCAAGACCGTCTCGCAGCATCCAGAGCAGCTTAGACCACTTCGCATTCCGGAGAGTGTAACTCCTATGAGGCTTGTCCGAATTGAATGATTTCAGTTGCATAAGACAGAGGACTCATTTATCTCCAACTTTGGTGAAGGAAGCTTCGGTGCTTGGGAAGTGTAAGGCTTCCTGGAGGGCACATCTTTGCAGTGCATGTACGCGACCAGAGAGAGGCGTCTAGACATGTGTCCATTCCGGAGACCGTATCTTTCTGCTCATAGATCCGAATTGAATTCTCTTGGACGTTCTGGAAAGAAGACTCAAATGTCTCTGGTTCTCATGAAGGACCCGGAAACTAAATCGGCCTGGAAGTGCACCGTCCTTCGCATCCTTTAGGACTGATCTGCTCGGTCCGGAATACCTGCGAGACTGGGGTTCCTTCCGAGAAGCTTATCTCTCTGCTCACGCGTCCGAATTCCACGATTCTACTTGCTAAGAGACCGTGATGCAATGCTCTCCAACTTCTATGAAGCACCCGCCGTCTGAATCGGACCGGAAGGCTCCCCGGACAGGCGATTTCTGAGACATGTTTGCACCCGGAGATTTTGGCCGATACACTTCACTCGCGGTACGTGTTTTGGTCGACAAAGTTCACCCGCGGTACGTGAAAATGGTCGACAAAACCTTCCTGGCCAGCGAGAATGGCCGATAACCTCCATAAACCCAAGTTTTCCACTTTTTCAAGCTTTGCTCACCATTCCACCTCCTGGATTCGTCTTTTCAGCTCCATATTCACCTGATAGACACTCAAAACATGCAAAGACTCATTGGGACCTAATGCATTCTCCTAAGTCCTAAAACAAACCCTAAGGACCTAAAATGCATGAAATAAAACATGATTTGGAATGATTTATGCAACCTAATTGATGCAAATTATGAACATATCACCCATCACTGATTACTACTCTTGGAACTCCAAACCGTGGAAAAATAATACTTTTAAAAAGCTTTACCACCACTTTTGAATCGTTGGTTGGGGATGCAACAGCCTCGACCCACTTACTCACATAGTCCACCGCGACAAGGATGTATTGGTTTCCGTATGAACTCACAAAGGGACCCATGAAGTCAATGCCCCAACAGTCGAAGACCTCGACCTCAAAGATTGGGTTTTGGGGCATCTCATTCCTCTTGGATATGTTACCGTGCCTTTGACAAGCCTCGCATCTCTTTACCACGTCTTGAGCGTCCTTGAACATAGTCGGCCACCAGAAGCCGCTTTGCAAAACCTTGGCAACCGTCTTGAATGCACCTAAGTGACCACCGTACGCTGATCCGTGGCATTCTTGTAGCACCGGATGGATCTCTTCTTCGGCCAAGCATCGCCTATAGAGATGGTCCTTGTTAAGCACGTAAAGATACGGCTCATCCCAATGATACCTCATCACATCTTTAAAGAACTTTTTCCTCTGATAGGCATCAAGATCCGGTGGCTCTAAACCGCAAGACAGGTAGTTCACAAAATCCGCGAACCATGGGAGGCTTCTTTCCTTGATCGTGTTGGCCTCTTCCACCTCTAAGTAAGACCGTACCAGCATGAGATGTTCCTCAGGTAAAGCATCGTCTATGGGGACCTTTTCTTCAATCCTCAGCCTTGAGAGATGATCTGCGGCCCCGTTTTCAATGCCCTTCTTGTCAAGTATTTCCATGTCGAATTCTTGGAGCAATAGGACCCATCTCAAAAGCCTCGGCTTAGCGTCCTTCTTAGACATCAAGTACCTCAAGGCCGCGTGATCTGTGTAAACCGTGACCTTTGATCCCACTAGATAACTCCTGAATTTGTCAAATGCAAACACAATGGCAAGCATTTCCTTCTCGGTGGTTGCATACTTTTCTTGAGCTGAATCCAAGGTGCGGCTGGCATAGTAAATCACATGGAGTTTCTTATCTTTCTTCTGCCCCAAGACAGCTCCCACGGCATAGTCAGATGCATCGGTCATCACTTCGAATGGTAAAGACCAATCGGGAGCTTGTACAATTGGTGCACTGATCAAAGCCTCCTTGATCCTCTTAAACGCTTCCTCACACTCTTCATCAAAGATAAACTCCACCTCTTTGCAAAATAGCCTAGTTAAAGGCCTAGCTATCTTGGAGAAATCCTTAATGAACCGCCTATAGAACCCAGCGTGCCCAAGAAAGCTTCTTATCCCTTTTACAGAATTCGGAGCTTGTAAGTTCACCATCACCTCGATTTTGGCCTTGTCCACTTCTATTCCCTTCTCTGATACCTTGTGCCCCAAGACAATGCCTTCTTGTACCATGAAATGACACTTCTCCCAGTTCAATACAAGCCTATGCTCCTCACATCTCTTTAGAACCTGAGAAAGATTAGCAAGACATTCGGAGAAAGAGGAGCCGTATACGGAGAAATCATCCATAAACACCTCGACTTTCTCTTCAATTAGATCAGAGAAAATGTGCATCATACATCTTTGAAAAGTGGCAGGTGCATTACACAAACCGAAAGGCATTCTCCTATAAGCATAAGTGCCATAAGGGCAAGTGAATGTCGTTTTCTCTTGGTCTCTTGGATCTATTGGTATTTGGAAGAATCCAGAGTATCCATCGAGAAAACAGAAATAAGGATGATTGGATAACCGTTCAAGCATTTGATCAATGAATGGTAAAGGGAAATGATCTTTTCTTGATGCAGAATTCAATTTCCTATAGTCAATGCACATGCGATGGCCGGTTATAGTTCTTTGGGCTATGAGTTCATCCTTATCATTTTTTACCACCGTGATACCACCTTTCTTGGACACAACGTGCACAGGAGATACCCACCGAGAGTCAGAGATTGGATATATGATCCCTGCCTCAAGGAGCTTTAGTATCTCCTTCTTAACCACCTCTTTGAGGTTCGGGTTAAGGCGACGTTGGTGCTCAATAGAGGACATGGCTTGGTCCTCCAGGTGGATCCGATGAGTGCATATATCAGGTGAGATTCCTCTTATGTCGGCCAAGGAGTACCCTATTGCTCTCCTGAATTTCTTGATTTCATTAAGCAATGCATGTTCTTCATGTTCAAGCAAACTATCGTTTATGATCACAGGGAAAGTGGAGTTCAAGCCTAAGAACGCATACCTGAGCCCTGTTGGTAGAGGCTTGAGCTCAACAGGGGGAGCGTCTGCCTCATTCCAATCGGCATCAAAGCTACATTGGCCCGGAACAGCTTCCTCGGCCTTTTCTTTGTTCTCGCGCGGATTACCATCGGCCTTGATATGAGTTGCCACGGCCATGATATCCCGAGGTGTCTCCTCTGTTCCCATGGACCCCTCGCTGTCTAAGATGTCGAGGCCACTCTTCCTGAGCTCCAAAAACCTAGCCTCAGCTCCAAGTTCCTTCGGTTGGTCCAAAAGTTTCTTGTACACCTCGCTTTCCTCGTTCAAGTACCCGTGCTCGCTTTGTTCACGTGTAAGGACCACTTGTAACGGATCCTCTGCGTTCAACTCTTCCAGGAGCTCATCAGCTAGCTCCTCCATCACTTCCACATAGAAAACCTGACCTCCAATGGTCGGTTTCTTCATCATCTCTTTAACATTGAACTTCATATGCTCGGAACCGATGTGTAGTTCAATCATTCCTCCTCTCACATCTATAATGGCTCCTGCGGTCGCTAGGAACGGTCGGCCTAAGATGATAGGGTCCAATGGTTCCTCGTCCATCTCGAGAACTATGAAGTCTGTGGGGATTTCTATCGGTTAAAGAATGAAACATGCAAGACTGGACACCTAAACCCACTAATCTACCTTGAAAGCACCCTAATCTACTCATCTAAAGCCGCTTAAACGACTACTCACTAATCATAACGAGCTCACTAAGTCCTTTGCAAGACGTGTAGCTGGTCATGATGAGGAGTTCAATGTTAGATGATAAAAGAAATAAAGTAAGAACAAGATTTCTCATGCAACAACAAGATATCGGATTAGAATCATCAAGTTTCACTAAAAAGGCAAGTTCTTCAAACTAAAAACAGGTAAGAGATCAGATGATTAGGTTTTTAGTCTCAAAATGTATATATAGCAAAGGTAAAGTGTCGCGGGTCAGCCCGGAACAAACCGGGTACTGAACCGCGATCTTGGGTTGATGGGTGAGTGCCACGGTGTGTCGGAGAGTGTACCGCGGTAAGCTTTTTGGTCGTAAAAATTCCTTCGCCTCGGCCAAAAACTCAACCCATGGTATTTGCACCTGATCTTCGACCCAGGCTGACTTTGGTCGATCGGTACGGGTTTTGGTCGGTGCTGAGCGATCGGTAAGCTTTTTGGTCGAGGTTGAACGATCGGTAAGGGTTTTGGCCGGTAATGAGCGAGGACAAGCAAAGGATAAGTGTGGGGGAGTTGATATATTCATAAATTGCATCATTTAATGTACATATTCTAGTCAAAATCATGTCTCATTTGCATGCATTTTAGGTCTTTAGGCATTGTTTTAGGACTTAGGAGATTGCATTAGGTCCAAGAGAGTTTTGCATGTTTTGGAGTGTTAAACAGGTGCTTTTGGAGCCAATTTGGAGTGGATGATGTGATTCAGATGAAGAAATGGAGTTGGAATGATCAAAAATGGTGAAAAGGAGCAATTTTGGGTTTCTCGGCAAAATGGTGTACTGAAGGTCGAAGGTTCTCGACCAAAATCCTTCCCGCGGGTAGCTTTCTCGGCCAATAACACGTACCGCGGTCAAGTCTCTCGGCCAAAATCTCCGGGTGCAGACACGTTTCCGAAATCGCCTGTCCGGGGAACCTTCCGGTCAGATTTAGCTGTCGGAGTCTTCATAAAGGTTGGAGATAATTGAGTCAAGAGTTCATAACAGTTGGAATCAAGGCATTTGGACCACAGAACTGAAAGATATGGTAATCGGAAGACGAACAGGTCTCGCATTCATTCCGGAGCAATCCGATACCCCTGAATGATCGCCTGTCCGGGGAGCCTTCCGGTCCGATTCAGACGGCGGGTGCTTCATAGAAGTTGGAGAGAATTGCATCACGGTCTCTTAGCAAGTAGAATCGTGGAATTCGGACGCGTGAGCAGAGAGATAAGCTTGTCGGAAGGAACCCCAGTCTCGCAGGTATTCCGGACCGAGCAGATCAGTTCTAAAGGATGCAAAGGACGGTGCACTTCCAGGCCGATTTAGTTTCCGGGTCCTTCATGAGAACCATAGACATTTGAGCCTTCTTTCCAGAACGTCCAAGAGCATTCAATTCGGATCTATGAGCAGAAAGATACAGTCTCCGGAATGGACACATGTCTAGACGCCTCTCTCTGGTCGTGTACATGCACTGCAAAGATGTGCCCTCCAGGAAGCCTTACACTTCCCAAGCACCGAAGCTTTCTTCACAAAAGTTGGAGATAAATGAGTCCTCTGTCTTCTGCAACCGAAATCATTCAATTCGGACAAGTCTCATAGGAGTTACACTCTCCGGAATGCGAAGTGGTCTAAGCTGCTCTGGATGCTGCGAGTTGGAGAGGAAGGAGACCAAGCCGCAGCAACACTCGCAAATCACTCCGACTTGAGCCTGCGACCTAGGTGCAATAGAGACCAACCCGCACAGTTTGTACATTCCCCAGAAACCGCCTTAGCCCTGCGAGTTGGAGAGGAAGGAGACCAAGCCGCAGCAACACTCGCAAAACACTCCTACTTAGGCGTGCGGCTAAGACAAGGCGATTCAGGCTTCACAAGACAAGTCTTCATCTACTGCGACTTAGGTGTGCGACCTGGGACATACTGGACTGACCCGCAGGATTTCCACTTGACCCAACTGAGCCGGGTCAGTACCCAGTTTGTCCTGGGCTGACCCGGTCCATTAGCACTAGGTATATATAGTTTTTTGGGAGAAAAACCCAAGTAGATCATCTTCTCTCTTAGTTTCTCTCTAGTTTTCTTTCCTTTTTAGTGTAAAAACGTTTTGGATTAAGAGAGATCTCAAGGATTTAATCAATCTAAGTCTGTTTGTCATCATCTCATCATTTCATTTCTGCTTCTAATCATGATTAACATCATCTCTTGCAAAAGATTAGATGTGTTCTTCATGATTAGTGAGTAGTCATCTTTTAAACTTCTAGGTGTGTAGATTAGGGTGCTTAGATGTTTGATTGGTGATGTTTAGGGTTTAGATTCTCATTCCATTTCCTTAGTTAGTTGCTCCTAATGCCAGATTTCCTTGGGAAAGTGAAATCTGGGTTCATAGGCATTTCATGCACCAAAAGTGTTTGATGAAATGCCTGAATGAGCTAACTTAAGGGTTTATGCCTTTTTCATCATGGGAATGATTTGTTAAATGCATGAATGACATATTAGAACTGTTTCTTAATGCTCATTGATTCATATTTCACAAATGATGATTTGGTTTGAAAGTGGATTAGTGTAGAGATTAATGCCTTCATGAGAGGATTAGTCTAGATTAGAGTTCTAAGTTGAAATGTTTGAGATCATGTGATTGCCTTGTTATGTCTTTCTGTATAAGATTCAGTCTTCTTGGTTGAGAGATTGTTTGGTCACTTATTAGGCTTGATGCATTATGCTTGCTGATTGCTTGATTATATCTAATGGTTGTTAGACTTGATTAAGTGATTTGCAAAGGGATTATTGTCATGGGAATGAATTAATCTGATTAAGAAGCCTAGACTAAAGAGTAGCAAGTGTTGCATTATGTTCTTAGCATCATGATTCAATATCTAAAGCACCCTAATCAATGATCACATCTAGAGGTTTAGCTTTTATCATTTGCTTAATCACCATCATCTTGTTTTGTTTGCTTGCTTAGTTCATTAATCATAGCTTGTTTGTTTCTTGTTTTATGCTTTCTTGTTGCTGGTTTCACAAAACTCATCTTTGATTACTTGACTTAAGAACCTATCACATAAACTAGTGCCTAACTACCACACATATGGATTGACACCCCTTATACTACTTTGACAAGGGGATTGATAACCCATCTAAGGCTTTAAAAACCTTAGTTATCAATTGGCGCCGTTGCCATATTGTGTGGGGATTGTTAGCATTAGTTTCTGATATAGTTTTTGAGATCAAGTTTATTTTGTTTTACTGATCACCTTTCAAGCTCTGTCTTTGTTTTCAGGTTTATGATCACAAGAAGCCAAGCCAGAAGACAAAGAGAAAGAGCTGTTCACTTGGAGAGGTTAGGAATGAATCAGCAAGTTGGGAATGAGCATCAGGCTCAAGAAGCTGATCAAGGTCAAAGAGCTGGTAATGGGATTGGAATTCAGGCTCAACAGGCTCAGGTCCATCAGGGACACGCTCAGGGTAACCAGAACCAAGACCGACCTCAGGTTAATCCACCACAGCCCCACCCAAACCCACCCATACGTCATCAGCCCCAACCAGTCTTTGTTGGTGAGAATGACCGAGCTTATGCACACCAGTATGGAGCAGGAATCAGGCCACCTCCTGTCCAAAACAACAACTTTGAGGTGAAGGCCTCTTTGATCAATATGGTTCAGAATCAGAAGTTCCATGGCTTACCTATGGAGGATCCCTTGGAGCATCTGGATCAGTTTGACAGAGTTTGTGATCTCACTAAGATCAATGGGGTATCTGAAGACAGTTTCAAACTGAGATTGTTCCCATTCAGCCTTGGAGATAAGGCACATCAGTGGGAAAAGAACCTCCCAAGAGGATCCATCCACACATGGGAGCAATGCAAGATTGCCTTTCTATCAAAGTTCTTCTCAAGCTCAAGGACTGCAAAGCTAAGGAACCAGATTCCA
>NW_006256877.1:926411-933447 GCF_000478725.1 Eutrema salsugineum | reverse complement strand
GTATTGAGACTATAAATACTTATCATTTAGGTCGTTTTTAGACACCACCTTTCATACTTTACAGAAATCCTTTTCCTTTAGCCGTTTTTATGCGATTTTTGTAGAAGATTTGTTCAAGTCCGAGTTCTTCAATAGAGAAGCTTTCTTTCATCTCTTTTCTTTACTGTTTTTGATTACTTTTATTAAAACCAATGATGATGTCGACCTCAGCTATGTCTGAGTAGATCCCGAGTTGGGCTTAGGGTTCCCTAAAGGGGCTCTCATAATCGATTAAGATATCTAGGTTTATAGATCTGGGATTTTAACTTTGTTTTCTGTTTATTCTCGTTCTTATTGCATGTATTCTTGATTGATCACCTAGTATCTGATCTAGATAGTTAGTGTTGCGAAAGTTTTCATTAAGTATCAGCCCTAGAATGAAACAGGCAATTTTTCAGTAGGAGTGGAAACCTACCTGCGGCGAGATCGTGAGTATTGACGAGTCTTGTGCAGCTCTTGCGTTCTCTCCCTTCCAAGGCCAGAGTGGAAACCTACTGGTCAGGGTTGTGAGAAACAGTTGGTTATGATCACGAAAGTGACATAGTCATACCGCCGTACTCTAGCTCTAGAACCCTATATATCGATATCCGTCAATCCCAATCTATCTACCCTAGTGTTAAAACCGATTATGATCCCTGTAGAGTTCCCGAAAGCTCAGCGTTTTTAGCCATTGTTTACAAACCAATCGATTTTGACTTGCTTATTTAGATCTGCATTTCAATTGCTTTAGTTCGATATTTTGCTTGCTTTATTTCCTTTCTATTCGATTTTTCTACTTATTTTCTAGGATAGATTTATTTGCTTTCTTTAGTTTTAGTTTAGTCCGTGACAAACAACCAATCTCTAAAACCAATCTAGTCTAGACATAAAGTTAGAAACCGTAGAAGAATACCAGGCACACAAATCCCCGTGGATTCGATCCCTAAATACTACAACTGATTAGCTGTGCACTTGCAGCTTTCACTTGTTTTTGTTAAGGGTAAAACTTGTTCCCTCACGCAGTTGACACATATCAAGTTTTTGGCACCGTTGCCGGGGATTTGTTTCGCTGCCTTTTGCTATTTTTCTTGTTTTAACTTCTGTTCTAGACACCTGATCTCTAGTTCTTTCTTAAAGTTTTGCTCAATTATCTTTCCCTTCTTTTGTTTTTCTCTGGATTGCATGAATACCAGGCGCAGACCTGTAGAAAACATTCCAATTCTAGACGCGATAGCCAACGACGACCAGCCTGGAGATCCTATTAACCGAGCTTTAAATAGGGACCAAGACGGGTCCGAACATGGAGAAAATGAAGAGAATGATCACAGAGGAGGTGATTATGCTCGACAAGATGTAGAGGAGGATGAGGTTCCTCCAAGAAACCACCAGAACTGCGAGAGAGAAGAACGTGAAGACCTTGACGCACCTATCAATGCAGCCGATGGTGACAACCAAGGGATGCAGCCGAATGGACGCGTTAACCGCCTTGTTCAGCAAGCAAATCAACCCCGAAGACAAGCCAGGAACCATCGCATAGCTGATTTCAATGCACCTACTCAAAATTTTCAGAACCGATTTGCAATTCAAGTTCTATTTCCGAACCGGAATGAGTTTGAAGTCAAGCCTCAAATCATCTCATTGGTGAAACAAAGCCAATTCCATGGAGTTCCTTCTGAACACCCAATGGACCATATCAAGCTCTTTGAAGAAATCTGCAGCATGATGAGAACAAACCAAGTTCCAGCAGACTATTTAAAGTGTAAGTTGTTCCCTTTTTCATTAGCAGACAAAGCTCACTGTTGGTTGAAATCTTTGCCTGCAGGATCGATTACGAATTGGGAAGAGTGTAAAACTGCTTTCCTGAATCACTTCTATACTAAGTCAAGGTCGAACTTGTTGAGAACAAAGATCTCAAGCTTTCACCAAGGACCGACTGAATCTTTCTATGAAGCCTGGGAACGTTTTAAGGAGTATGAACGTGATTGCCCTCACCATGGATTTCCTGGATCAAGCCTGCTGAGCACATTTTACCGAGGGTTGCAACCGAAATACAAACTTTCACTTGATACAGCTAGCAATGGAAATTTTGGACAAAAGACGATAGCCCAAGGAAGAGCCCTCATCGAAAATTTGGCTCAAGCCAATAGCAATGATTGTCCTGAATACGATCGCTCGACAAAACAAACCGGAACAGGCAACAAGGAGATAACCGAGTTGAAGAACATGATGAGCCAGCTTCTGAAGAACAACAATCGCCCAATCCATGCTTGTGAGACCAACAATGGCGCATAAGATGAAGGGCTTTTGAAGACTAACAATCGCCGAATTCATGTTCATCTCCTTGATAGCCCATTGCGCTTTATACTCAAGTTCTACTGGAAGGTGACATGCTTTTCCATAAACTAGGTTGAATGGTGTTGTTCTTAATGGTGTCTTGAATGTTGTTCGGTATGCCCATAATGCATGGTCAAGCTTTGTAGACCAATCCTTGCAATGAACTGCAGTAGTTTTCTGCAAAATCGACTTGATTTCTCTATTTGAGATTTCCACTTGACCGCTGGTTTGGGGATGGTATGGAGAAACAACTTTATGTGTAACTCCATTCTTTCTAAGAATATTCTCGAAAACTCTGTTAATAAAATGCGATCCTCCGTCGCTTATCACAATTCTAGGAACTCCAAAACGCGGGAATATAACCGATTTAAACAGCTTCATGACAACTTTCGGATCATTGGTGGGACTGGCGACTGCTTCTACCCACTTAGATACGTAGTCTACTGCTACTAAGATGTATTGGTTTCCAAAAGAAGTCGGAAAGGATCCCATAAAATCTTTTCCCCAGACATCAAAAATTTCGACTTCGAGAATAAAATTTTGAGGCATCTTATTCCTTTTGCTTATGTTGCCCATCCTTTGGCATTTATCGCATCACGATATATAAGCTTAAGTATCTTTGAACAAAGTAGGCCACCAAAAACCTGCTTGTAAAATCTTTGAAGCAGTTTTAAAAGTTGCAAAGTGTCCTGCGTAAGACGAGCTATGGCATCCGAATAAAATTCCTTCCATCTCTTCTTCAGCCACGCATCTTCGGAATAACCCATCAGCACATCTCTTATAGAGATTGGGTTCATCCCCAAAATAATGTCTAACGTCTTTCAGAAACTTTTTCTTCCTATACCCAAAGAATTTTGGTGGTTCTACATCAGCTGCTAGGTAATTCGCTATGTGCCTAAACCATGGTGTGTTGAAAGCATCTGATCGTCGCATGAGTTGACGTGGTGGTGCATCTATTGGGGTAGTATCTATTGCATAGATGTTTTCTTCCGGCAAACTGTCATTTAAAGGCAATCTTTCTTCAACTCGAATTCGTGAAAGATGGTCTGCAACTCCATTATCTGCGCCTTTCCGATCTCGAATTTCGATATCGAATTCTTTCAGTAGGAGGATCCATCTTATCAACCGAGGTTTAGCGTCTTTCTTAGACATTAAATACTTGATTGCGGCATGATCAGTATGAACTATGACCTTAGATCCTACGAGATAAGAACGAAATTTCTCAAATGCAAATACGACAGCTAGAAGTTCTTTCTCTGTTGTTGCATAATTGCATTGAGCTTCGTCTAGAGTTCTGCTTGCGTAGTAGATTACGTGCAGTTTCTTATCTTTTTGTTGGCCAAGCACTGCTCCGACTGCATAGTCACTTGCATCGCACATGATTTCGAATGGGAGTTCCCAATCAGGTGCTTGCATGACTGGAGCGGAAACAAGGGCTTCTTTGATCTTATGAAACGCGGCTAAGCACTCATCATCGAACTCGAAGTTCGTTTCCTTGCAAAGCAAACGTGTGAGAGGTCTAGCTATTTGAGAAAAGTCTTTTATGAATCGCCTATAGAATCCTGCGTGTCCTAAGAACTACGAATTCCTTTTACGTTTGTGGGAGGTTGTAGGCTAGTCATGACTTCGATTTTAGCTTTGTCAACTTCAATTCCTTTTCCCAAAACTCTATGCCCAAGCACGATTCCGTCTTGTACCATGAAGTGACATTTTTCCCTATTTAATACTAAGTGCTTATCTTCACATCTTTGCAGAACTTTACCAAGATTGCCTAAGCATTTTTCAAAAGAAGATCCATAGACAGAGAAATCATCCATGAATACTTCCATGAAATCTTCAATAAAGTCTGTGAAGATCGACATCATGCACCGCTGGAAGGTAGCAGGTGCATTACACAGTCCAAAAGGCATACGTCGGTAAGCAAACGTGCCATATGGACAAGTGAATGTCGTTTTTTCTTGATCGTCCGGGTGAATAGGAAATTGGAAAAATCCGGAGTATCCATCAAGGAAGCAATAGTAAGGGTAATTAGCTAACCTTTCTAGCATTTGATCTATGAAGGGAAGTGGGAAATGATCTTTCCTGGTTGCTGCATTCAGCTTCCGGTAATCGATGCACATACGATGTCCAGTTACTGTTCTTGTAGCAATCATTTCATCCTTATCATTTTTAATGACAGTGACTCCTCCTTTCTTAGGAACAACGTGAACTGGGTTAACCCAAGTGCTATCTGAGATAGGAAAGATTATTCCAGCTTCTAAAAGCTTCATAATCCCCTTCTTGACAACATCCATGAGATTAGGGTTTAGTCTCCTTTGACTTTCGATTGAGTTTTTAGCATTATCCTCTAGAATTATCTTGTGCATACAAAGATCTGGGGAGATTCCAGGTATGTCATCAAGTGAATATCCTAAGGCTTTTCTATGCTTTCTCAGCTCAGTCAACAGCATTGTGGTTTCTTCTTCCGTCAAACCAGAGTTTATTTTGACAGGATAAGTAGAATTTGGTCCAAGGAATACTTAAGTCCGACGGGAAGAGGTTTAAGCTCGACTTTAGGGGCTTTAAGCTCACTCCAAGGATCATTAATTGCTGTAGCAGTGTCTTTAGGAGGTGTAGGAATGTTTGTTTGGTCCTTAAGATCTAGATAGTTTAGAGGTTTCCTATAAGTTTCAGATTTATCAAGCATACGTGCGCACTCACTCGAAATTTCTTCAAGGAAATTGTGTTCGTCTTTTGCGGGTGAAAGCGTGACACTTAAAGGGTCGTCTAGAAGCAGATCTTCATAGACTTCCTCAATAAGTCCGTCTAACTCATCAACCCAACAAATTTTGCCATCCATAGTCGGGTTATCGAAACTTTTGTTCATGTCAAACTGCATAACTAGGCCGGCTAGATGAAGGTCAATTTTTCCTTTAGGAACATTGATTATGGCTCTGGCTGTAGATAGGAATGGTTGTCCAAGAATAAGTGGATCTTTAGGTTCTCTTTCTAGTTCTAGAACTACGAAATCAGTGGGGATGAAACATTTTTTGATTTCGATAGGAACATCAATTAAGATACCTACAGGTTGTCTAACAGAACGATCAGCTAATACTAAGGAAATTTTTAGTGGGCTGGAAAGTGTGATGTCCTAAACGTTTTGCTACTGAAAGAGGCATCATGTTTATGCTAGATCCTAAATCACAGAGAGCACGCTCAAAAGCTACATCATTGATGGTGCATGAAAGTACAAAGCTTCCAGGATCGTTTTTCTTTTCAGTGATTCGGCTTTGCAGGATAGAACTACATTCATGGGTTATCATCATAACACCTTCTTCAAGAGTTAAAGAATTTGCTAGAATACCCTTCATGTATTTTCTTAAAGCAAGAATCATAGCACAAGCTTCTACGAAAGGTAGTCTCACATTTAACTGATCGATTAGCTCTTTCAGCTTAGCTTTTTCTTTCTCTTTCTTAGGGGCTCTTAAGGCTCTAGGATATGAAGGTTTAGGTTTATAGACACGAGTTGGTGGAGGTGGAATCGGGTCTTCTCCGAGGATTTCCCGGGATGAATCTTCTCTTACTTCTTCTCCATCTTTTTTCACCTACTACTTCTTTTTCAACATCTTCAATCGTGATTCTTTCTCTTTCTTTTTCCTTTTCCTTACCTTTTTCCTCATCTTCTGGATCGTTAGGAAATTCAGGCTCTTTGTAAGCTAAAACACTCCTAAGTGTGATAGCTTTCACATGATCGGAGGGATCTGCTTCGCTTGAGCATTCGAAAGATTTTTCACTTGGCTCCTCCTCAGAATTATCTATGTTTTTGGAATTAGTTTTGATCATCAGGCTAAGGAGGGTGGAAAATTTTTCTTTAAAATCTTCTTGCATCGTTTTTAGTTCAGATCTAAGTTCACTAATTTCTTCTGACCTAGATTTTTCAAGCTCTAGAATCTTTTTGTTTAGGTTTTCAGCTTTGGAAGAGGGAAAACTAGGATAGGAATTGCAATTAGATTGAATAGCCAAGATTGGTACGGAAGGTGGTTTCAAGACAAGTTCGGAAGACAATTTCCCACGGTCAGAAGGCTCGCGACCGCGGTTAAACAGGTCTTGGCCACGGTCAGCATCATCACGACCGCGGTGAAAGCTTGCTTGGCCGCGGTCCGAATGAATGGACCCGCGGTAATCAGAAACGAATGGAAAATCTTGAATTTGATAGACTTCTGCAGTGTTAACCATCCCTTGATCAGATTAATCCATTGGGGTGTCCCAACTGTCAAAGTTACACGTATTATGTACCTTGTTTGGTTGTTGCAATCCAAGATGACTCATTATGTGATGGAGACACTTCATAACTTCCGAAATCTCTTCTTTCTTCTCAGGAAGTGCAGAGTTACCAAAGGTTGCTTGATTACGGATGCTGTTTGCAAAATTTTTGATGAAAACATGAGCATCTTCTACAGATCTAGTTGAGAAGTCTCCATTACTTGCTGTGTCGAAAGAATGTCGTAACTCTGGAGTTATATCGCGATAGAAGATACCCAGCAGGTATTCCTCGGTATATCCATGGTGTCGACAATCTCTTTGGTATTCTCTAAATATTTCCCAAGTATCTAAAAGATCTTCATCTTCTTTTTGTTTATAAGTTCTTATCTTGTTTCTTAAGAGATTTGAACGATTTCTAGTGTAAAAACGATTTAGGAAAGCA
>NW_006256877.1:920971-924510 GCF_000478725.1 Eutrema salsugineum | reverse complement strand
GGCGAAGACGAAGCAGATGGGAAGGGCTCCGGTGGTGCAGTTTGCATCAGGTAGGAACACGTCGTCGTTTTGTTTATGTTTTTTTAAATTAGACAGACACATATCAATAATATATACATGTATTTGTAAAGGATAGCAATAATAACTCGTGGTTCAACCGGTTTGCGTGCTTGGTTAGGGTTTATAAGGTCTTAGGTTCGATCCATGTAAAAGGAAAAATTTTAATTTTTTTTTTCTCAAAACCGACGTCGTTTTACTAAAGTGACAACGTGTCATGCCACGTCATATCCCGTCATGCCTCGTCAGCGTCTTTTAACAGTTGACTAACATCAAAATTAGTCAAGGTAGATTTTGACACTTATATTAGAGTCCGGATAGGAAATTTAAATTATTTTGGAATTCAGATAGTTATTGGCACCGTATTTTAGCTCAGATTTTTTTTGGCACATCAAATTTAGTTCGGTTTGGTTTTGGCCCTTTTCCCCATCACAGAGTATTAAAAGTTGCAGTAAATTAAAGAAAAGAAGAAAGAAAAACGAAGAACAGAGTCGACAGTGGAGGCGCGATGATGCTCTCCTTTGGCGGCTCCTCCTTCTAAAACGGCGGCCTCCCTCTCTAGGGTTTTTTCCCTCACAGAAAAATTTAAGTATAGAAAAGAACACACCCTTTAGAATGACCTAAAGGGGGTATTTATAGCTTCTGGAGTGGTTCTGGACACTTACAGCTTCAAAAATAACGAAAGGAATTGATCTGGGCTTTTATTAAGTCGTCTGGAAAGTGAACGACCAAGTTCCGTGGTCGCGGTGGCTCTACCCGCAGGAAAATGGGTGTTGGCCGCGGTCCCGGCACATGGCTCTCTTCCGTAACTGCATTTTCTGTCATTCTAGCATCGGGAGTATCTGAAGATCTAACCGTTGGATTGTCTCCAAACCAAGTGCATTAGAAAGCTGGTTGGATCCTCTATGTTGTGTCAAAGTTTGGGGGTGATCAGACGGTGAGAAGGTCTTCATCGCTTATCATACTTCTGACGGTCTGTATTTATCCAAAATTGCTCATTTGTTCCAAATTGCATATCTTTTGCCCAAGTTTCCTGTAAAGTCTTTTGAAACTCTAAAACATTGAAAAAACTTTAAAAACCATTGAAAACAGAGTCAAAACACCTGCATAAGATACAATTATGATCCATAAAAGTGGTCAAAATATGGTGTTATCAAAGGGCCTAGCGATATCGATCACATTAATCCAGACTTTCAAGAAGAAGAGGTGAACTATGTAGGAGCACAAGCACCATACCCAAATCGCTTCAACAATGGCTTCAACAACAACCTCCGGAAGGCAAATTACAACAATCTCTCTTACTGCAATTCAAATGTGGAGAATCCTCAAGACCAGTACTACCCACCACAACAAAAATCCTTCCAAAACAAGTTCCAAGGTGGAAACTTCGGAGGGACAGGAGCTTATCAACCGCGACAGCCATATAACTATCAAGGTACGGGTATTAACAATCAATTTATACAACAGCAAGGAGTCACGACGAACCAGCTAGCTTCACAAATCGGTAGACTTGGACAGTCCATCCAACAGCTCGTTATGACGAACGAAAAAGCATCTAAAGACATGAACGTGAAGGTTGACTGCATGTACAATGACCTGAACGGGAAGTTTGAAGCTTTATCTTCGCACGTCAAAAAGCTAGACGTGCAAGTTGCCCAAACAGCCGACTCTATGAAGAGGCAAAGTGGAGTTCTTCCAGGAAGAGTTGAAGATAACCCTAAGAGGTTTTGCAACGCCATAACCACATTTCCCGAAGAAGAGGCCTGAACCGATGGAAAGAATGAAGAAACCCCAATTTTTGTACCACTTTACAAGGATGTCGATGCCAAGCAGCCACCATTCAAGGTACCTCAACGATCACCGTTTCAAAGGCTGATAGATAAGACTTTTTATGGTCTCAGGGCTATCAATCCCCTTGTCAATGTAGCACAAAGAGGTTTATCAATCCAGATGTGGTGTTAGACACTAAGCTATATGATCAAGTTCTTAATTCAAGCAAACAAGAGTGGGTTTTGATTAATCTAGAGACAACTACAAACTTAAACAGGATTAAGGATTAATGAAATGCTTAAACAAGAACTAAACAATGACAAATGATGAGAATGTATGAATGATGATAAGAAAGGTCTTAGACATGATAGTGGATTAGGGTGCCTTCAGTGATAAACTAATGAGCTAATGAATCATATGATCAAGCAAGCCATTTAACATAAACATCTCTAACTAAGTTAATCCTCTCATGAAGGTATTAACTCCTATGCTAAATCAGTTTCAAACCCAATCATCATCAGTGAAACATGAGTTAACAAGCATTAAGAATCAGTTTAATCTGTCATTTAAGCATATAAACAATCATTCCCATGATGAATAACACTTAAACCTCTAACAACTTTGGTTCAGGCATTTCATCAAACACTTTTGGTGCATGAAATGCCCAGAATCTAGACCACATATGATTTGTATGGATCTAGCATAGAGAACAAGTTGTAGAGAATGGAATATGCATGATCTAACCCCTAAGCTCGCTAATCTACCACTTAAGCACCCTAATCTACATATCTAAGACCTTAATATGGGATTACTCACTAATCATACTAATCTCTCTTAAACCTTTGCAAGTTGAGAAGATTAGCATGATTAATGATGAGAAATGGAGATAGAGATGATAGATTCAAAAGTAAACAGCTTTAAACACCCAGATCTCTTAAAACTCTCTTGATTCAACACTCAAAAATAGATATTTCTCTTCTTAATGGAGTCTTTTCACAAAAGAGGCAAGAGACAAAGGGAATAAAACTTAGTTCTCCCCCAAAAAACCCTAAAAAGTATTTATACCTTCTTAAAAACGAACCGGGTCAGCCCGGAACAAACCGGGTCCTGACCCGGCTTTAATGGATAAAGTGGGAAAAGCTGCGGGTCGGTTCAGTATGTCCCAGGCCGCACACCTAAGTCGCAGTAGATGAAGACTTGTCTTGTGAGGCTTGAATCGCCTTGTCGGAGCCGCACGCCTATCTAGGAGTAAATTGCGAGTGTTTCTGCGGCATGGTCTCCTTCCTCTCCAACTCGCAGGGCTGAGCCGGTTTCTGGGGGATGTAGAAACTGTGCGGGTTGGTCTCTATTGCACTTAGGTCGCAGGCTCAAGTCGGAGTGAATTCCGAGTGATCGTGCGGCATAGATCCAGGCACGGATGACTCGCATGCCTAAGTCGCACGATTGTGGACTTAGCATTTCTCTTGCTCGGGAGCTCCAGACCTCTTCCAGTGATAGTTTACCCGCACATTTCAACTCGCAGCATCAGCATTCAGGCGTTCATCTTCAGGCCTGCGGGTTAACCAAGTCGCAAGACCATCTCGCAGCATCCAGAGCAGCTTAGATCACTTCGCATTCCGGAGAGTGTAACTCCTGTGATACTTGTCCGAATTGAATGATTTCGGTTGCAGAAGACAGAGGACTCATTTATCTCCAACTTTTGTGAAGGAAGT
>NW_006256877.1:893019-897830 GCF_000478725.1 Eutrema salsugineum | reverse complement strand
TTTCCAGAATAGGGAGCGTGGAGTAAAGACGTCCAAGATGAACGCCTGAATGCTGATGCTGCGAGTTGAAATGTGCGGGTAAACTATCACTGGAAGAGGTCTGGAGCTCCCGAGCAAGAGAAATGCTAAGTCCACAATCGTGCGACTTAGGCATGCGGGTCATCCGTGCCTGGATCTATGCCGCGCGATCACTCGGAATTCACTCCGACTTGAGCCTGCGACCTAAGTGCAATAGAGACCAACCCGCACAGTTTCTACATCCCCCAGAAACCGGCTCAGCCCTGCGAGTTGGAGAGGAAGGAGACCATGCCGCAGAAACACTCGCAATTTACTCCTAGATAGGCGTGCGGCTCCGACAAGGTGATTCAAGCCTCACAAGACAAGTCTTCATCTACTGCGACTTAGGTGTGCGGCCTGGGACATACTGAACCGACCCGCAGCTTTTCCCACTTTATCCATTAAAGCCGGGTCAGGACCCGGTTTGTTCCGGGCTGACCCGGTTCGTTTTTAAGAAGGTATAAATACTTTTTAGGGTTTTTTGGGGGAGAACTAAGTTTTATTCCCTTTGTCTCTTGCCTTTTTGGTGAAAAGACTCCATTAAGAAGAGAAATATCTTTATTTGAGTGTTTAATCAAGAGAGTTTAAGGAGATCTGGGTGTTTAAAGCTGTTTTCTTTTGAATCTATCATCTCCATCTCCATTTCTCATCATTAATCATGCTAATCTACTCAACTTGCAAAAGTTTAAGAGAGATTAGTATGATTAGTGAGTAGTCACCTTAATGAGGTTCTAGATGTGTAGGTTAGGGTGCTAAAGTGTTAGATTAGGAGTGCTTAGGGCTAGATTCATTGATTCATCTCTCTAAACAGCTGTTCTCTATGCTAAATCCTTGATAATCACTTGAGATCTAGATTCTGGGAATTTCATGCACCAAAAGTGTTTGATGAAATTCCTGAAAGAGTTGTGTTAGAGGTTTAAGTAATTTTTCATCATGGGAATGATTTGTTAAATACTTGAATGATCATTAAGAGCTGTTTGTTAATGCATATTGATTCATGTTTCACAAATGGGAATTTGGTTTGAAAATGGATTAGTATAGGGGTTAATACCTTCATGAGAGGATTAACCTAGATTAGAGTTCTTAATCATTTGAATCATGTCTCATCATTGTCATTAGCATTTCTAGTTTAACACCAAGGCACCCTAACCAACTATCATGTCTAGAATCTCATGCCTCCATCATATCATATTCACATCATTTGTCATTGTCATTTGTCTTTAAACCTGTTTATGTTTATAGTTGTCTCTAGATTAATCAAAACCTATTCTTGTTTGCTTGAATTAAGAACTTGATCATATAGCTTAGTGTCTAACACCACATCTGGATTGATAAACCTCTTTGTACTACATTGACAAGGGGATTGATAGCCCTGAGACCCTTAAAAGTCCTATCTATCAGTACACAAGATTCTCTCTCACAGCTTCTACTTCAAGATTGATGTTGGAAGAGTTCACAAAGGAGATCTGCTGCTTCTGGGTGTAGGGCTGAGGCCGCTGATGCCAACACATGAAGATGGGGAACCCTATGTAGGGTATGAATACCCACTTTGCCTTGCATCTCAATTAGCAAGGTCTTTGATGTTCTACAAAAAGTGCATGTGGGATTCTACAAACAAAGATGCAAAGCTGACCCATGGATGGGTGGTAACAAAGATCTTGAAAGCCATGGGGTATAGATTCAAGGAGAACAAGGCAAAGTTTGATCTGATTAATGAAGCACATTTGTGTAGGATTGGCTTTCTCCAAGGAAGAGTGGGTACCAAGGCAGTCTACAACTTCAAGACACTCATCAGTGAGCCAGCCCAAGTTCTCCTACCCAATCCCTCCATCACCACAGTCCAAGTTAAAAGGAACATTCACTTCTTCTTGCTGAAGGAAGAGCTGTACAATGTCCAAACTGATCCACCAATCCTCACATACAGGCAAGCTTGCAGAGAAGAAACCTCCAAGGGAAAGAAAGCAACCGCTGAAGATGCTACCACAAGTGCAGCTGGTGCTCACGATGCTGATCTGCCTCCACCTCAAAAACGTTTTGGTGGAAACAGATATCACTTTGATGATTACAACTGGGAGGAACCAGGCACTTCAGGGTTCAGAGCTCAACAGAAGATTGGTATTCTCCAACAATGGTGCAAGTACCAAGATAAAACCATCCACAAGATGGCCAAGTGCATCAAGGAGATGAAGAAGAGGATCAAGAAGCTTGAAAACCCTTGCAAAGGTGGGGCTCCAGCACCAGTTTCACCAAGGAACAGAGAGGAAGTTGGGGAGAGTTCCATGAACTGCACAGCCTTGGTCGCATATGGAACCACTTGGGTAGATCTTGACGACGGGAGTGATGAAGCCAGCCACCATTCTTGGGAAACACCGTCAGGCCACACATCGAACCCCTCCTACTCATTGGGGTCTGATTTCAACAGCCACTAGGTAACACTCAAAACCTTGTAAATAGCATGTAGACTTTTTTTTCCTTTTGCATTTTGCTTGTTTGCTTTGGTTTCACTTCTTTCTCATACTTTTATAACGGGAGGAGTTTCATCCTTTACTAACCATGTTTTCTATTTTCTCATTTTACACTTTGAGTCTTGAGTCACATACTTTGAGTCTTGAGTCACATTCTAGTTGCATAGTCATCTAAGTGCATATAAAAACAAAAAAAAATGGAAAAATCTGAAAAATTTTCACAAAAAAATGATCATGTAGTTGCATTCTCATTTTTAGGATTGAGTCTAGATTGCATTTGCATATAGGTTGCATCTTGCAAGGAGTAATGATAGGTTTTCTAGAGAGTACATCACTTTGAGAACTTGAATTGAATATGCTTGTGAATCTTTTTCTATGCTTGCAAAGTCTGAAATGATTTGAATCTGAGAAGCAAGTTTGAATTAAACTCAACTCTAATTAAGTGGGAACCTTGAACTTGACTTGAAAACATCTTGTGATGCATTGTTTGAAAAAGCTTGTGGATACCAATATACATACTTGAGCTAGAACCACTGTTTTTACCACTCTTTTCCTTAGCTCAAGTAACTGAATCCACATCATGGATCAGTTCCCATACCTTGAACCCATCCTTCTTTTAAGCCAATGTTTGTGTGAGAATTGAAAGGCCACCTTGGATCAAACTTAGCAGAAAGTGTTAGGTTTAGAGCGACAAGGGCAGGTCTCATTGAGTGCTGTGTTCCAACATCAAGGAACTGAGAGTTTTGGCGAGGAATAAGTGTGGGGGAAAAGACTTTTTGGTGAGTGGAAAAAGGTGAGATGAGTGGAAAGAGAGAGTGAAAATAACTAGAGGAATGAAAGAAAAAAGAAGTCAGTCTTGGTGTTTTGAGAAAGTGAGCTCTGGTTTGTTGAAAAGAAAAATCTAGCCTCTAAGTGAAAAAGAAAGAAAAGAAGCCAAAAGCTCAAATGTTTTGATAAGAAAGAAAGAAGAGGCTAGAAGTTGTAAAAGAAAAAGAGCTGTGTAAAGTTTGAGTTCCAAGACTTGAGAGTGAAAGTGAAGAACAAATCCCCTAGTGAGAGAAAAATGAGTGTGAAAAGTGAGGTCTTTGAGCAAGAGAGGAAGCTTTGAGTAGAGGGTGGGGAGTGATGAGTCTTTGCCCTTGTATGCATAGGTTGCTTTTTACCTTTAGCATTCTGCCAAAGTTTGATCATTCATAGAGAGATCCCTTTGCTGCATTTAACCCACTTGAACACTGATGAGATCATTTTAATCTCATAGCCTCTCCCTAGCCAAGCCAGCTTGTTTAAACCTTGCATCATGAGATCCACCTGATAAAAGCTTAATGAATGTGAAAGAGTTGAGAGAGAGAAGAACTTGTGGAGATTCCTTGCTGAGTTGACATATATCTGAGTATGGCTTTGCATTGCATAATTGAGCATGAACTTGAATTCTCATTGTGATCACTTCTCTCAAAAAGAAAATGTGAACTCCCATTGCATACAACCTCTTTCTCTCATTTGCTCTTTTTGCTTGAGGACAAGCAAAGGACAAGTGTGGGGGAGTTGATATGTTCATAATTTGCATCATTTAGGTTGCATAAATCATTCCAAATCATGTTTTATTTCATGTATTTTAGGTCCTTAGGGTTTGTTTTAGAACTTAGGAGATGCATTAGGTCCCAATGAGTCTTTGCATGTTTTGAGTGTCTATCAGGTGATTATGGAGCTGAAAAGATGAATCCAGGAGGTGGAATGGTGAGCAGAGCTTGAAAAAGTGGAAAACTTGAGTCTATGGAGGTTATCGGCCATTCTCGCTGGCCAGGAAGGTTTTACCGGCCATTTTCATGTACCGCGGGAAGCTTTACCGGCCATTTTCACGTACCGCGAATTAAGTATATCGGCCAAAATCTCCGGGTGCGAACGAGTCTCAGAAATCACCTGTCCGGGGAGCCTTCCGGTCCGATTCAGATGGCGGGTCCTTCATAGAAGTTGGAGAGCATTGAAGCACGGTCTCATAGCAATTGAAATCGTAGAATTCGGACGCGTGAGCAGAGAGATAAGCTCGTCGGAAGAAACCCCTGTCTCGCAGGTATTCCGGACCGAGCAGATCAGTTCTGAAGGATGCGAAGGACGGTGCACTTCCAGGCCGATTCAGCTTCCGGGTCCTTCATGAGAATCAGAGACATTTGAGTTTTCTTTCCAGAACGTCCAAGAGCATTCAATTCGGATCTATGAGCAGGAAGATACGGCCTCCGGAAATGACACATGTCTAGACGCCTCTCCTCTGGTCGTATACATGCACTGCAAAGA
>NW_006256877.1:888695-891214 GCF_000478725.1 Eutrema salsugineum | reverse complement strand
ACTTTCATCCCACGACTCCAATGCTCTGAGACCAGTTCCATAGTCAAGATGACTCAATAAGCTCGAACTTTGGTGAAGAAACCGTCGGAGCTTGGGAAGTGGAGGGCTTCCTGGATTTCACATCTTTGAACCGTATTGGAATCACCAGAAAATAAGCTTTTTAGATCGATGTGAACTCCGGAGACTTTATCTTTCAAACCACTGCTCCGAATTTAGCGATCCCAACTGTTCTGAAAGGGTCTTTCACAGATCTCAAACTTTGATGAAGACCGGGCAAGCTGATTTGGTCCGGAAAGGCTCCGTCCGCCGTGATCTTTGTGCTCCGCCGTTCGGTTCTCGGATGCGCGTAATGTTGGTGCATCTTCCGGAAGCTGTATCTTTCTCCCCATGGGTCCGAATTGGATGATTCTAACTGTTCTGGGATCTTTGTTTGATTATCTCCAACTTTGCTGAAGACCCCGCCAACTGGTTCGGACCGGAAGGTTCCCCGGATTGCTGATCTTTGAAATGCGCGGACAAGGACAAATTTTGGTCGAGAAAAGCTTCCCGCGGTAAGGAAAATGGCCGAGGGCTGTGTACCGCGGTAAGCTTTTTGGTCGTAAAAATTCCTTCGCCTCGGCCAAAAACTCAACCCGTGGTATTTGCACCTGATCTTCGACCCAGGTTGACTTTGGTCGATCGGTACGGATTTTGGTCGGTGCTGAGCGATCGGTAAGCTTTTTGGTCGAGGTTGAACGATCGGTAAGCTTTTTGGTCGAGGTTGAACGATCGGTAAGGATTTTGACCGAGGTTTCTGTCCGTCCGGTACGCGATTTGGCCGAGAAATCCCTCCAAGCGGTTTTCACCATTTTTGACCCTTTTCTTCATCGTTTTCTCCTCTGCTCCTCTTCTTAAGCTCCAAACGACTCCCAAAGCACCTGATAAAGACTTCAAAACATGCAAAACTCTTTGGGACCTAATGCAAGCCCTAAATCCTATTTTCATGCCTAAAGACACAATTTACATGGGAAAACACATGATGAGGACTTTAAAATGCTCTCTAAATGATGTAAAATATAGACATATCAACTCCCCCACACTTGTCCTTTGCTTGTCCTCAAGCGAAGAGAACAAATGAGAGAAAGAGGTTGTAATGCAGATGGAGCTCATATTTCCTTTTTAGAGAGAAGTGATCACAAAGAGAACTCGGATTCATGCTCAGATATGCAATGCAAAGCTATACTCAGATATTTTACAACTAAAGCACAGAATCTCCACAAGTCATTATCACATTCAACTCTTTCACATTCATTAAGCTCGTAACCGGTGAATCAAATGACGCAATGTTCAAATAGGCTGCCTTGGCTAGGGTAAGGTCATGAGATAAAAATGATCTCATCAATATTCAAGCGGGTATAATGCAACAATGGGATCACTCAATGAACGACCAAACTTTGGCAGAATGCTAAAGGTAAAAAGCAACCGATGCATACAAGGGCAAGACTCATCACACCCCACACTCCACTCAAAGCTTTTCTCACTTGCTCACCCTCTCAAGATCCTCACTCTCTCAACCGCTTTCTTTTTCACTAGGGGACTCACTTTTGTTTTGATTTTCAAGCCTTTGGTGTTTACTTATTCAAACAGCTCTTTTCTTTTACAGCGATTAGCCTCTTTTCTTTTCTTTTTTTTAGAACACTTGAGCCCTTTTTGGCTTCTTTTCATTTCGGAGACTATACTTTTCTTTTTAGAACAACAGAGCTCTTCTTTTCAAATTCAAGACTCGATTCTTTTTCTTTCATTCCCCTAGCTATTTCCACTCTTTCTTTTTCTCTCAGCTCACCTTTTTCCACTCACCAATAGATCTTTTCCCCCACACTTATTTCTCACCAATACTCTTGGTTCCTTGATGTTGGAACATATCACTCAATGAGACATGCCCTTGTCGCTCTAAACCTAACACTTTCTGCTAAGTTCAGTCCAAGGTGGCCTTACAATTCGCACACAAACATTGGCTCGAAAAGAAAGTTGGGTTCAAGGTGAGGGAACTGATCCATGATGCGGATTCAGCTACTTGAGCTAAGGAAAAGAGGGTGGTGAAAACAATGATTCTAGCTCAAGTATGTATATCGGTATCCACAAGCCAATTCAAGCAATGCATCAAAAGATATTTACAATTTAAGTTCAGGGTTATCACTTAACTAGAGTTGAGTGTAATTTAGACTTGCTTCTCAGATTCAAATCGTTTCAAGCTTTACAAGCACAGAATGAGTTTCACAAGCATATTTAGTTCAAATTCTCAAGTGATTTACTCTCTAGGAAAAAATCTATCATTGCTCCTTGCACTGATGCAATCCTAAATGATGCAACTAGACTCGATCTTAGAATGCGAGATGCAACTAGAATGTTAATGATGCGGTTTTACCATATGTACAAAGCTAAATGAGACTCAAGAATGCAGAAGTCAAATAAGAACAAAGAAAACAAGATCAGAAAACACAAAGCTCCTCCCCCACACTTGAACAACACAGTCCCGTGTG
>NW_006256877.1:882836-888296 GCF_000478725.1 Eutrema salsugineum | reverse complement strand
TCACTCGCAAATACAGCTTCTTGGTGTGGTATTCAGGCTCACCCCACACGTATGGATCAAAATGATATCGGCCTGCTCCCATCCTTCTCTCAGCGTGCCGTTCTTCTTCATTCTCCCCTCCGGCCGGGCCGTTCTCGTTCTGAGGCTTGTTAGGTATGGCTTTGGTGCACTTGCGCATTGGTGGGTCGAGAGATGGGTTGTACAACTGATCTTTGAGGACATAGAAGGAGACGTTACACTGCTTATCAAGCATGGTGAGGCCTCCGTTAGGCAGTAGAACTTGTGTACCGTCCCTGTGCATCAGCGTGAAGTTGTAAACCCATCTATCCCCTGACTTGCCTCCAAAGAAACCACTTTTACTTAGGTATTGTTCATTAATGAGACTCGGCCTCGATGGTGAATCAGGGAGTATGAACCCTTGAGCTCTCAAGATTTTAGTGACAATCCAACCGTTCTGAAGCCTTCTTGCTCCCTTCTTCTTTCGGTCACACCACACATTGTGTCTATAGGTGAGCATTTGGATCGCAAAGAACGCTCCTAAAGACGGTACATGCATTGGCCCTTGGAACTCCTTTTTGTTCTTCATTTGAGTGATGAGCGGCTTAAGTCCAAGTCCCAACAGTTCAAGCTCTGCCGTGTGAATGACACCAGGGTTGTATGTAGAGAAGAACGTTGAGGCCAGGACCCGGTTGGTGTATCTGATCGCAGGGTTCCTGATGCAGCTTGTCTTGCTCTTGCCTCCCAAGTAAGGCCCAAAAGATATCGTTTCCCACAACGCGGCCAACTCATCACGAGGGTACACAAACTTGTCAAGCGAGCTTCCATTCCTTTCAAATCCAAATATCTCATCAAGCTCCTTGAAACTGACCTTGTAGTGCACGCCTTCTATGTCAAACTCAATGTGTCCGAACCCTTTGCCATGTAGACGCTTGGGATCTCTCTTGGGGTAGATGACAACCTCCAAAGTGGCAAGAAACTGTTGTGTGATCCCCTCGTAAGCAACATCGCTCATCATGAAGAACTCGGCCAAGCCCATGTTTTGAAAGATGAGTGTAACATCATCGAGTATCTTAAGCTTCCTCAACAGCTCCATATCAGGGAACCGGCCTAGAGCTACTCTTATAGAGTTAAAGTGGTCCAAGTACTCCTCAGTAGTCGGGAAATGTTCCTCCTCGGGCTCGGGCTTTGGTTCCTTCTTGGCCTTCTTGCCACAATCGGGTTCATGAGGGACTATGGCTCTCAGCTCGTCCCCATCGTTCTCAGTGGTTGCCTGCTCTCCATTCCTTTTTGGTTCAAGGGTTTGAACCAGAGTGAGCTCGGCGTTCCTTGCTTGCTTGGCGGCTGGCTCACCATCGGACCTCACGGAGGGTTTCTTGCTTGTTCCACCATTGCGTGCCACGGCTTTCCCTTTTGTACTCCTCCTCTGGACCTCGTTTTTGTTCGTCTCATGAGTGGGAACAGCTCGGTCGCCGGTCATCTGCAAGGCAGATCCTCAAAAAGACCGTTAGAATCATGTACATCAACAAGCATATGTCTCTTAAGATAGCAAGAACAGAGCTTTTTCTCTAACAAGACCGGGGTTATAGCTTTTTCCAAACATCAAAGGAAGTAAGAACAAGCCAGAACAAGCAAAGAAAGACACGATATCTAAACAGTTCAGCTCAACATCTCAAAGCATCATTAAGACCGATTCCAAGCGCATTTTCTCAAGAATTTTAAAAATTCAAGAACAAGTGATTTTCAGAGCAAAGACCGGTTTTTCTTATGTTATCTATCGTGATAGAATTTTTAAAATTGTTCCCAAAGGCCGACATGTTCTAAAAGAATCGATTCCACATTTCACAAACAATAAAGCTTTGCAAAGAATGAAGGAAAAAGATGAGTTCTTTAGGATGCAAATACCTTTGGGAATCCAAGATTCAAGCTTAGTGGAATGCTTATGATGAATATACAACACCTTAACGAATCTAGAACGCTTGGAATCACAAGAAATGGATGAGAAATGAGAGAAATGTGCTCGTGAAATGCAGAGAAAAGAGAGAAGAAGGCAAACTCTCGGTTTTGGCTCGGGATGGAGGCTGGTATGGGCGGTTTCGCGCTTTCCAGCTGGCGTTTGGACTGTAGTGAGACTGGTCCCCCCTTCTCCTCCAGCTGAGACTGGTCCCCCCTTCTCCTCCAGCTGCGACCGTTGACCCGCGCCAAAACAGCTTTGACCGGTCGTTTAAATTCAAATTACCGCGCAAAGCTTCCAAATGGCGCGACTTGGGAATGACGTGAGCCCTTGAGCGGCCTCGACTTGTTGTACCCGGAGGGCACCAAGCCGAGTGGGCTAAGCTCAAGTTAACAAGAATTTCCCCGCGGTCTTCAAATCTTTTCCTTAGTCCGCGCAAACCTTCTTCTTTGACTTAAGTGTCCCAAGTGTTTATGTTTTTGATCATTCTTGAAACTGGGCACCTCGGTATGCTCCACCACGAGGGTATCATGCCGAGGTCACTTGTTTTAACAAAGAATCACTTGGTGCAGGGGGTTTAAACGGTCCGGCCTTGGTGTAGACTGGTCGCGGTCTAGGATCGAGGTTTTAGACTGTTTTAAGTGAACTTTGCCCCTCGGTATAGTTATACCGAGGTGTTTACACCGTGGCCTTCCCCCACACTTAGTCATTTTACTATGACACTTCTCGGACACGGCTATGATGAAATCGAGTCGAGGAGTCTAGCCGAGGTTCTCAGGCTTTACTCGGTAAAAGGTGGCCGCGGTATGTATATACCAAGGGTCGATACCGAGGCTACGTACACTCTAGGACTTAATTCATCAGGCCGTGTCATTTTCAAGCCTTTTCTTACTCTCATCATCAAGATTCATCGTCTAACTCCTGAAACACTTAACAAACCCTTCAAAAAGCTTCAAGTAAAAAGAAAAAGAAGATGAAAAGCGAAATATGTACAAGGATAAGCTTGGGGTGTCTCCCAAGAGCACTTTGTTTAACGTCACTAAGTTTGACTTTTCATACCTTTTCAGGCTGATTCTGGTTCAAGAAGAGGAACTGAGGTAGCTCCCTCTCTTGTTTCTGATGCCAGGTAGTGCTTTACCCTCTGACCGTTTACCACAAAGCCTTGTCCATATTTTCCTTTCAAAACAACCGCTCCATAAGGTCTTACTTCAAGAATTTTAAATGGACCGGACCATCTGGATCTCAACTTCCCAGGGAATAGCTTGAGTTTCGAGTTAAATAGCAGAACTTGGTCTCCTTCTTTGAACTCTCTCTTGTGTATCTTCTTGTCATGAAGCGCCTTGGTCCTTTCCTTGTAGATCTTAGAACTCTCAAAAGCATCTAACCTGATTTCCTCAAACTCATGAAGCTGTAAAACGCTCTTCTCTTGTGCAGTCTTGATGTCAAAGTTTAGAAGTTTCACTGCCCATAATGCTTTATATTCCAACTCAACCGGTAGATGACAGCTTTTCCCATAGAGCAAGTTAAACGGTGAGGTTCCAATGGGGGTCTTGTACGCGGTTCTGTAAGCCCACAAAGCATCATCAAGTTTCTTGCTCCAATCCTTCCTAGATGAGCTCACGGTTCTTTCTAGAATAGCCTTTATCTGTCGGTTAGAGACTTCCACTTGACCACTAGTCTGCGGATGATAAGGTGTGGCCACCTTGTGCTTTACCCCATGCTTCCTTAAAAGACTCTCAAGAGTCTTATTGATAAAATGGCTTCCCCCATCACTGATTACTACTCTTGGAACTCCAAACCGTGGAAAAATAATACTTTTAAAAAGCTTTACCACCACTTTTGAATCGTTGGTTGGGGATGCAACAGCCTCGACCCACTTACTCACATAGTCCACCGCGACAAGGATGTATTGGTTTCCGTATGAACTCACAAAGGGACCCATGAAGTCAATGCCCCAACAGTCGAAGACCTCGACCTCAAAGATTGGGTTTTGGGGCATCTCATTCCTCTTGGGTATGTTACCGTGCCTTTGACAAGCCTCGCATCTCTTTACCACGTCTTGAGCGTCCTTGAACATAGTCGGCCACCAGAAGCCGCTTTGCAAAACCTTGGCAACCGTCTTGAATGCACCTAAGTGACCACCGTACGCTGATCCGTGGCATTCTTGTAGCACCGGATGGATCTCTTCTTCGGCCAATCATCGCCTATAGAGATGGTCCTTGTTAAGCACGTAAAGATACGGCTCATCCCAATGATACCTCATCACATCTTTAAAGAACTTTTTCCTCTGATAGGCATCAAGATCCGGTGGCTCTAAACCGCAAGACAGGTAGTTCACAAAATCCGCGAACCATGGGAGGCTTCTTTCCTTGATCGTGTTGGCCTCTTCCACCTCTAAGTAAGCCCGTACCAGCATGAGATGTTCCTCAGGTAAAGCATCGTCTATGGGGACCTTTTCTTCAATCCTCAGCCTTGAGAGATGATCTGCGGCCCCGTTTTCAATGCCCTTCTTGTCAAGTATTTCCATGTCGAATTCTTGGAGCAATAGGACCCATCTCAAAAGCCTCGGCTTAGCGTCCTTCTTAGACATCAAGTACCTCAAGGCCGCGTGATCTGTGTAAACCGTGACCTTCGATCCCACTAGATAACTCCTGAATTTGTCAAATGCAAACACAATGGCAAGCATTTCCTTCTCGGTGGTTTCATACTTTTCTTGAGCTGAGTCCAAGGTGCGGCTGGCATAGTAAATCACATGGAGTTTCTTATCTTTCTTCTGCCCCAAGACAGCTCCACGGCATAGTCAGATGCATCGGTCATCACTTCGAATGGTAAAGACCAATCGGGAGCTTGTACAATTGGTGCACTGATCAAAGCCTCCTTGATCCTCTTAAACGCTTCCTCACACTCTTCATCAAAGATAAACTCCACCTCTTTGCACAATAGCCTAGTTAAAGGCCTAGCTATCTTGGAGAAATCCTTAATGAACCGCCTATAGAACCCAGCGTGCCCAAGAAAGCTTCTTATCCCTTTTACAGAATTCGGAGCTTGTAGGTTCACCATCACCTCGATTTTGGCCTTGTCCACTTCTATTCCCTTCTCTGATACCTTGTGCCCCAAGACAATGCCTTCTTGTACCATGAAATGACACTTCTCCCAGTTCAATACAAGCCTATGCTCCTCACATCTCTTTAGAACCTGAGAAAGATTAGCAAGACATTCGGAGAAAGAGGAGCCATATACGGAGAAATCATCCATAAACACCTCGACTTTCTCTTCAATTAGATCAGAGAAAATGTGCATCATACATCTTTGAAAAGTGGCCGGTGCATTACACAAACCGAAAGGCATTCTCCTATAAGCATAAGTGCCATAAGGGCAAGTGAATGTCGTTTTCTCTTGGTCTCTTGGATCTATTGGTATTTGGAAGAATCCAGAGTATCCATCGAGAAAACAGAAATAAGGATGATTGGCTAACCGTTCAAGCATTTGATCAATGAATGGTAAAGGAA
>NW_006256877.1:876824-881052 GCF_000478725.1 Eutrema salsugineum | reverse complement strand
GCAGCAAAGGGATCTCTCTATGAATGATCAAACTTTGGCAGAATGCTAAAGGTAAAAAGCAACCTATGCATACAAGGGCAAAGACTCATCACTCCCCACCCTCTACTCAAAGCTTCCTCTCTTGCTCAAAGACCTCACTTTTCACACTCATTTTTCTCTCACTAGGGGATTTGTTCTTCACTTTCACTCTCAAGTCTTGGAACTCAAACTTTACACAGCTCTTTTTCTTTTACAACTTCTAGCCTCTTCTTTCTTTCTTATCAAAACATTTGAGCTTTTGGCTTCTTTTCTTTCTTTTTCACTTAGAGGCTAGATTTTTCTTTTCAACAAACCAGAGCTCACTTTCTCAAAACACCAAGACTGACTTCTTTTTCTTTCATTCCCCTAGTTATTTTCACTCTCTCTTTCCACTCATCTCACCTTTTTCCACTCACCAAAAAGTCTTTTCCCCCACACTTATTCCTCGCCAAAACTCTCAGTTCCTTGATGTTGGAACACAGCACTCAATGAGACCTGCCCTTGTCGCTCTAAACCTAACACTTTCTGCTAAGTTTGATCCAAGGTGGCCTTTCAATTCACACACAAACATTGGCTTAAAAGAAGGATGGGTTCAAGGTGTGGGAACTGATCCATGATGTGGATTCAGCTACTTGAGCTAAGGAAAAGAGTGGTAAAAACAGTGGTTCTAGCTCAAGTATGTATATTGGTATCCACAAGCTTTTTCAAACAATGCATCACAAGATATTTTCAGGTCAAGTTCAAGGTTTCCACTTAATTAGAGTTGAGTTCAATTCAAACTTGCTTCTCAGATTCAAATCATTTCAGACTTTGCAAGCATAGAAAAAGATTCACAAGCATATTCAATTCAAGTTCTCAAAGTGATGTACTCTCTAGAAAACCTATCATTACTCCTTGCAAGATGCAACCTATATGCAAATGCAATCTAGACTCAATCTTAAAAATGAGAATGCAACTACATGATCATTTTTTTGTGAAAATTTTTCAGATTTTTCCATTTTTTTTTTTTTGGTTTTTATATGCACTTAGATGACTATGCAACTAGAATGTGACTCAAGACTCAAAGTGTAAAATGAGAAAATAGAAAACATGGTTAGTAAAGGATGAAACTCCTCCCCCACACTTAAATAACACAGTCCCTTGTGTTATAAAAGTATGAGAAAGAAGTGAAACCAAAGCAAACAAGCAAAATGCAAAAAGGAAAAAAAAAAAAAAAAGTCTACATGCTATTTACAAGGTTTTGAGTGTTACCTAGTGGCTGTTGAAATCAGACCCCAATGAGTAGGAGGGGTTCGATGTGTGGCCTGACGGTGTTTCCCAAGAATGGTGGCTGGCTTCATCACTCCCGTCGTCAAGATCTACCCAAGTGGTTCCATATGCGACCAAGGCTGTGCAGTTCATGGAACTCTCCCCAACTTCCTCTCTGTTTCTTGGTGAAACTGGTGCTGGAGCCCCACCTTTGCAAGGGTTTTCAAGCTTCTTGATCCTCTTCTTCATCTCCTTGATGCACTTGGCCATCTTGTGGATGGTTTTGTCTTGGTACTTGCACCATTGTTGGAGAATACCAATCTTCTGTTGAGCTCTGAACCCTGAAGTGCCTGGTTCCTCCCAGTTGTAATCATCAAAGTGATATCTGTTTCCACCAAAACGTTTTTGAGGTGGAGGCAGATCAGCATCGTGAGCACCAGCTGCACTTGTGGTAGCATCTTCAGCGGTTGCTTTCTTTCCCTTGGAGGCTTCTTCTCTGCAAGCTTGCCTGTATGTGAGGATTGGTGGATCAGTTTGGACATTGTACAGCTCTTCCTTCAGCAAGAAGAAGTGAATGTTCCTTTTAACTTGGACTGTGGTGATGGAGGGATTGGGTAGGAGAACTTGGGCTGGCTCACTGATGAGTGTCTTGAAGTTGTAGACTGCCTTGGTACCCACTCTTCCTTGGAGAAAGCCAATCCTACACAAATGTGCTTCATTAATCAGATCAAACTTTGCCTTGTTCTCCTTGAATCTATACCCCATGGCTTTCAAGATCTTTGTTACCACCCATCCATGGGTCAGCTTTGCATCTTTGTTTGTAGAATCCCACATGCACTTTTTGTAGAACATCAAAGACCTTGCTAATTGAGATGCAAGGCAAAGTGGGTATTCATACCCTACATAGGGTTCCCCATCTTCATGTGTTGGCATCAGCGGCCTCAGCCCTACACCCAGAAGCAGCAGATCTCCTTTGTGAACTCTTCCAACATCAATCTTGAAGTAGAAGCTGTGAGAGAGAATCTTGTGTACATATCTCAGAACTGGATTCCTTATCCAAGAGGCCTTAGCTGTTCCAGCTGTGTACTTCCCAGAAGCAATTGATCTCCATAGAAGTTGGATCTCATCTTTTCTGAGATTGACCGAGTTGGAGAGAAATTCATTTCTAGGTGTTGAAAACCCAAAGATCTTACTCAATTCTCTGAATGACACTGAATATTCCTTCCCTTTCACAGTAAACTCCACATGTCCAAGCCCATCTCCTTGAATGATTCTTGAGTCCCTTGGGTAGTAAATGAAAGCTTCAAAGGAGGCCAAGAACTCTTGGGACTCTTGCTCATAAGCGATTTCTCTCATCTCCAAAAGTGACTCAACACCCATGTTCCCAAGCAAAGTCTTGACATCTTCATAGAGGCCAATCTTCTTCAGAAAGTCCAAATCAGGGAATCTCCCTTGCTGGATCTCTATCTGCTGAAACTTAGCCAGATAATCAGGTGTTTCTGGTTCAGTTTTCTTGAACTTTTTTGATCCCTCTTCATTGGTGCCTTGGGAACCACCAGCTGAGCTGCCGGAGTCACTTTCAGTCTGTTCACTCTCAGATACCACAGCCAACTGTTTCCCCTTTTTCTTGGAACCAGAAGCAACCACCAAAGCTCTTCCTTCAGGCCTTGTCCTTTTTGGCGCTGGATCACACTTTCCTTGCTTTGTAGTATTCTTTGCACCTTGACCTTTGTTTCTTGGCTTTGAAGGTCCTGAGACCAAACCTTTGCCTTTTGATGCAGGGCCCTTCTTCTTGGCCAAAGAGTTGGTTCTTTCAGTCATCTGCCAAGAGATTCTCAAAAATATTGTTAGTACAAGGATGAACCTCACAAAAGTCTCAAAATTTTGAAAAAAATTGTTGCAACAATTTTCAAAATTCAAGAACAGGTAATTACAAACAAAGTGCTCTGTTTTCCAAGACTATCTAGCACCCTAGCATTTATAAAAATAATCCCAAGGTCTAAAACAACCTATCAAAATCGATTCCACACTTTAAAGTTCAAAAAAAATCACCATTGAAGAACATGGAAAGAGATGAGTTTCAACAGGGCGAAATACCTTGGGATTAAGATGCAACAAGTTCGAAATGCAATCAGGATGATGTTAACAACTCAAAAACGAGCTCAGAGCACTTTGAATCAACAATTTTGGTGGAGAAATGAGAGAGATATGGTGAAAACAATGGAGAGAAAAGTGAGAGATAGTTGCAAACTCGGGTTTGTAGTGAGGAAGAGAGAGTGTGGGGTAGGGTCAAGCCTCTGGACTGGTGGTCAATAGATCTATTTTGACCAGTCAAGGCTTTGACCCATCCTTTTCTCATTGACCGGCCTCCTTTCTCTCTTTTGTGCGTCCGGGAACTGTCGGGATCGAGCTGTGTGACCGTCTCGGTGTAGAACCGGAAGAAATTTCGTGCGGCCTGGTCATCCTCTGCTCTGACCCGCACAACCATCCCGCAGCTTTTGTTACTTAGGCATTCTGGCCGTTCTCTTCATGCTGCGGCCTGGTCATCCTCTGCTCTGACCCGCACAACCATCCCGCAGCTTTTGTTACTTAGGCATTCTGGCCGTTCTCTTCATGCTGCGGCCTGGTTATCCTCTGCTCTGACCCGCGCAACCATCTCGGAGTAAATTCCGAGTCTTTCTGCGGCCTGGCCATCTTTCTTCTGACCCGCGCTCCTATCCCGCAGCTTTTGGGACTTAGGCATTTTGGGTTTCCCTTCTTTCTGTGCGGCCTGGCCATCGTTCTTCTGAGCCGCATAACCATCCCGCAGTAAATTCCGAACGATCGTGCGACTTAGACTCCTTGGGTTTCAGGCCGCAGCACCAGGTCGCACGGTTTAACACTTAGAACCCTCGGGCCTTCTTCTTTTTGGTGCGGCTCAGCGTCTACGCTCCTAGGTCGCACGCCCAGGCCGGAGTAAATT
>NW_006256877.1:839721-872568 GCF_000478725.1 Eutrema salsugineum | reverse complement strand
TTGGCGGTCATCTGTCTCTAAACCGCAAGACAGGTAGTTCACAAAATCCGCGAACCATGGGAGGCTTCTTTCCTTGATCGTGTTGGCCTCTTCCACCTCTAAGTAAGCCCGTACCAGCATGAGATGTTCCTCAGGTAAAGCATCGTCTATGGGGACCTTTTCTTCAATCCTCAGCCTTGAGAGATGATCTGCGGCCCCGTTTTCAATGCCCTTCTTGTCAAGTATTTCCATGTCGAATTCTTGGAGCAATAGGACCCATCTCAAAAGCCTCGGCTTAGCGTCCTTCTTAGACATCAAGTACCTCAAGGCCGCGTGATCTGTGTAAACCGTGACCTTCGATCCCACTAGATAACTCCTGAATTTGTCAAATGCAAACACAATGGCAAGCATTTCCTTCTCGGTGGTTTCATACTTTTCTTGAGCTGAATCCAAGGTGCGGCTGGCATAGTAAATCACATGGAGTTTCTTATCTTTCTTCTGCCCCAAGACAGCTCCCACGGCATAGTCAGATGCATCGGTCATCACTTCGAATGGTAAAGACCAATCGGGAGCTTGTACAATTGGTGCACTGATCAAAGCCTCCTTGATCCTCTTAAACGCTTCCTCACACTCTTCATCAAAGATAAACTCCACCTCTTTGCACAATAGCCTAGTTAAAGGCCTAGCTATCTTGGAGAAATCCTTAATGAACCGCCTATAGAACCCAGCGTGCCCAAGAAAGCTTCTTATCCCTTTTACAGAATTCGGAGCTTGTAAGTTCACCATCACCTCGATTTTGGCCTTGTCCACTTCTATTCCCTTCTCTGATACCTTGTGCCCCAAGACAATGCCTTCTTGTACCAAGTTCTCAAGTGATTTACTCTCTAGGAAAAATCCTATCATTGCTCTTTGCACTGATGCAATCCTACATGATGCAACTAGACTCGATCTTAAAATGCGAGATGCAACAAGAATGATGTAATTTATCACATGTATTAAGCTAAATGAGACTCAAGAATGCAAAAGTCAAATAAGAACAAAGAAAACCAGATCAGAAAACACAAAGCTCCTCCCCCCACACTTAGATAACACAGTCCCTTGTGTTATAAAAGCGTGTGAGAGAAGAAAAAATACAAACTGAACGAATGCAAGATGATATATACAGATGCATATGTACAAAGTTTGAAGTCGATACCTTAGTCGGAGAGGTCGGATCCCAAGTAATGCGAGGGATTCGATGTTGAGCAGATGAGTGGGCTGACGTGGTGGGCTGCTTTCTGAGGGTTCAGGCAGGAAAGCCGTGGCTGGATCGATCCAGTCTTCTTTGCCTGGTGGAAACTCCGGGTTCCTCGCGTTTGAGCTTTCTCCAACTCCTTCTTCTGTAATTGGTGCGGTTGAGGTCGCTGAGTTCTTATCCGGCGAGGATGGCCTCGTGAGCTGCTTTACTTTCTTCTTCAAATGCCTCACACAATCCACCAATGCGTGGATGGTTTTGTCTTGCCACTTACACCACTTTTGGAGGGTGTTCACTCGAGAATACAGCTTCTTGGAGTAAAAAATCAGGCTCACCCCACACTTGCGGATCGAAGTGATAGCGGCCTGCTCCGATCCTTCTCTCATATTGTCTCTGCTCCCCGTTATCAACATCGTTCGGGCCACTAGTGTTCTCGGGTTTGCTAGGTGCTGCCTTGGTGCATTTGCGTGTTGGTGGGTCGAAAGCTGGGTTAAACAACTGGTCTTTGAGAACGTAGAACGAGACGTTACACAGCTTGTCGAGCATGGTGAGGCTTCGGTTAGGCAGTAGAACCTGCGTGCCGTCTCTATGCAGTAGGGTGAAGTCGTTTAGAGGAAAAGGAGGACCGCAGCTTCTTGATCTGGACCTGGTGTTCATACACCTGAAATCACAAACAGAACTTGAAAGGAAACCGTTCTGAAGTCTTCTTGCTCCTCGCTTCTTGCGGTCGCACCATACATTGTGCCGATAAGTGAGCATTTGAATGGCAAATTGATAGATAAGACTTTTAAGGGTCTCAGGGCTATCAATCCCCTTGTCAATGTAGTACAAAGAGGTTTATCAATCCAGATGTGGTGTTAGACACTAAGCTATATGATCAAGTTCTTAATTCAAGCAAACAAGAATAGGTTTTGATTAATCTAGAGACAACTATAAACATAAACAGGTTTAAAGACAAATGACAATGACAAATGATGTGAATATGATATGATGGAGGCATGAGATTCTAGACATGATAGTTGGTTAGGGTGCCTTGGTGTTAAACTGGAAATGCTAATGACAATGATGAGACATGATTCAAATGATTAAGAACTCTAATCTAGGTTAATCCTCTCATGAAGGTATTAACCCCTATACTAATCCATTTTCAAACCAAATTCCCATTTGTGAAACATGAATCAATATGCATTAACAAACAGCTCTTAATGATCATTCAAGCATTTAACAAATCATTCCCATGATGAAAAATTACTTAAACCTCTAACACAACTCTTTCAGGAATTTCATCAAACACTTTTGGTGCATGAAATTCCCAGAATCTAGATCTCAAGTGATTATCAAGGATTTAGCATAGAGAACAGCTGTTTAGAGAGATGAATCAATGAATCTAGCCCTAAGCACTCCTAATCTAACACTTTAGCACCCTAACCTACACATCTAGAACCTCATTAAGGTGACTACTCACTAATCATACTAATCTCTCTTAAACTTTTGCAAGTTGAGTAGATTAGCATGATTAATGATGAGAAATGGAGATGGAGATGATAGATTCAAAAGAAAACAGCTTTAAACACCCAGATCTCCTTAAACTCTCTTGATTAAACACTCAAATAAAGATATTTCTCTTCTTAATGGAGTCTTTTCACCAAAAAGGCAAGAGACAAAGGGAATAAAACTTAGTTCTCCCCCAAAAAACCCTAAAAAGTATTTATACCTTCTTAAAAACGAACCGGGTCAGCCCGGAACAAACCGGGTCCTGACCCGGCTTTAATGGATAAAGTGGGAAAAGCTGCGGGTCGGTTCAGTATGTCCCAGGCCGCACACCTAAGTCGCAGTAGATGAAGACTTGTCTTGTGAGGCTTGAATCACCTTGTCGGAGCCGCACGCCTATCTAGGAGTAAATTGCGAGTGTTTCTGCGGCATGGTCTCCTTCCTCTCCAACTCGCAGGGCTGAGCCGGTTTCTGGGGGATGTAGAAACTGTGCGGGTTGGTCTCTATTGCACTTAGGTCGCAGGCTCAAGTCGGAGTGAATTCCGAGTGATTGTGCGGCATAGATCCAGGCGCGGATGACTCGCATGCCTAAGTCGCACGATTGTGGACTTAGCATTTCTCTTGCTCGGGAGCTCCAGACCTCTTCCAGTGATAGTTTACCCGCACATTTCAACTCGCAGCATCAGCATTCAGGTGTTCATCTTCAGGCCTGCGGGTTAACCAAGTCGCAAGACCATCTCGCAGCATCCAGAGCAGCTTAGATCACTTCGCATTCCGGAGAGTGTAACTCCTGTGATACTTGTCCGAATTGAATGATTTCGGTTGCAGAAGACAGAGGACTCATTTATCTCCAACTTTTGTGAAGGAAGTTTCAGTGCTTGGGAGGTGGAAGGCTTCCTGGAGGGCACATCTTTGCAGTGCATGTATACGACCAGAGAGAGGCGTCTAGACATGTGTCCATTCCGGAGGCCGTATCTTCCTGCTCATAGATCCGAATTGAATGCTCTTGGACGTTCTGGAAAGAAAACTCAAATGTCTCTGATTCTCATGAAGGACCCGGAAGCTGAATCGGCCTGGAAGTGCACCGTCCTTCGCATCCTTCAGAACTGATCTGCTCGGTCCGGAATACCTGCGAGACAGGGGTTTCTTCCGACGAGCTTATCTCTCTGCTCACGCGTCCGAATTCTACGATTCCAATTGCTATGAGACCGTGCTTCAATGCTCTCCAACTTCTATGAAGGACCCGCCATCTGAATCGGACCGGAAGGCTCCCCGGACAGGTGATTTCTGAGACTCGTTCGCACCCGGAGATTTTGGCCGATATACTTAATTCGCGGTACGTGAAAATGGCCGGTAAAGCTTCCCGCGGTACATGAAAATGGCCGGTAAAACCTTCCTGGCCAGCGAGAATGGCCGATAACCTCCATAGACTCAAGTTTTCCACTTTTTCAAGCTCTGCTCACCATTCCACCTCCTGGATTCATCTTTTCAGCTCCATAATCACCTGATAGACACTCAAAACATGCAAAGACTCATTGGGACCTAATGCATCTCCTAAGTTCTAAAACAAACCCTAGGGACCTAAAATACATGAAATAAAACATGATTTGGAATGATTTATGCAACCTAAATGATGCAAATTATGAACATATCACAAAGAATGCACCCAATGATGGTACATGCAGCGGCCCTCGGAACTCTTTCTTGTTCTTCATTTGAGTGATGAAAGGCTTCAGTCCGAGTCCCAATAGTTCAAGCTCGGCCGTGTGAATAACACCAGGGTTAAAGGTCGAGAAGAATGTTGATGCTAGGACACGGTTTGTGTATCTGATCGCAGGGTTCCTTATGCAGCTTGTCTTGCTCTTGCCTCCGAGGTAGGGTCCAAAAGATATCGTTTCCCACAATGCGGCCAACTCATCACGAGGGTACACAAACTTGTCAAGCGAGCTTCCATTCCTTTCAAATCCAAAGATTTCATCAAGCTCCTTGAAACTGACCTTGTAGTGCACGCTATCCATGTCAAACTCAATGTGGCCGAATCCTTTTCCATGTAAACGCTTTGGATCTCTCTTGGGGTAGATGATGACCTCCAAGGTTGCAAGGAACTGCTGTGTAATCCCTTCATAGGCAACATCGCTCATCTCAAAGAACTTTGCCAAGCCCATATTCTCAAAAATTAGGGTCACGTCATCAAGTATCTCGAGTTTCTTCAGCAACTCCAAGTCAGGGAATCGACCTTGAGCCACTCTGATTGAGTTAAAGTGGTCCAAGTATTCCTCAGTGGTTGGGAAGTGCTCATCCTCGGGCTCGGCCTTTGGTTCTTTCTTGGACTTTTTGTCACCGTTGTCCACATAAGGGACTAAGGCTCCGGGCTCGTCGTCATCAGATCCCACAGCTGCCTTCTTCTCGTTTCTCTTTGACTCGAGAGCTGGTGCCAGAGTGAGCTCAGTATTTCTTGCTCGTTTGGGGGTTGGCTCGTCATCGGGTCGCATCGAGGGTTTCTTGCTGGTCCCTCCACTACGTGGCACGGCAACGGCTTTACCCTTCAAAACTCTCTTCTGTCCCGCACTTTTGTTTGTCTCGTTGGTAGGAACGGTTCGATCTCCGGTCATCTGCAAGGGAGATTCTCAAAGAAACCGTCAGAACCAAGTATATCTTCAAGCATATGTATCTCAAGATTGGCAAGTACAAAACTCTTTCTCTAACAGAACTGGTATTCATAGCTCTTTCAAACATCAAGGAGAGTAAAAAAAAACAAGCCAGAACAACCGATTAGAGACAAGTTATCTAGACATTTCAGCTCAAACACACGAATCATCATTAAGACCGATTCCAAGCGCATTTTCTCAAGAATTTTAAAAACTCAAGAACAAGTGATATTAAATGCAAAGACCGGTTTTTCGTGTGTTGTCTACCATGGTGGAATTGACAAAATTGTTCCCAAAGGCCGATATACTCTAAAAGAATCGATTCCACATTTTAGAAACATTTAAGCTCGCAAAGAATGAAGGAAAAAGATGAGTTCTTTAAGATGCAAATACCTTTGGGAATCCAAGATTTAAGCTGAATGAGATGCCTATGCAGAGTAGACAACACCCTAACGAGTCTAGAACGCTTGGAATCACGCAAAATGAACGAGAAATGAGTGAGTTGTGTTTGTGAAATGCAGAGAAAAGAGTCTAGAGGGTAAACTCTGCGTTTTGGCCAAGTATGGAGGTCGGTATGGGCTGGAGCGCGCTTTCCAGCTGGCATTTGGACTGTTGTGGGACTGGTCCCCCCTTCTGCTCCAGCTCCAGCCGTTGACCGCGCCAAAAACTACGTTGACCAAGTGTTTAAATTCAAAATGCCGCGCAACCCTTCAAATAGACGCGATATGGGGATGACGTGGGCTGTACGGACCAGGCCATATTTTCTCGTGTTACTCTGAGCTGCCTCGACTTGTTCCACCCCGAGGGTACCAAGCCGAGTAGTCTGAGCCCGTGCCAACGAGTAAATCCTCATAGCTTTCACGTCTTTTCTTTGGACTTCGCAAATCCTCCTTTTCGTTCTAAGTGTTTCATGTGTTCTTGCTTTTGATCATTTCTTGAAACCGAGTACCTCGGCACGCTCCACCACGAGGGCATCATGCCGAGGCCACTTGTTTTTAGCAAAGAACATGTGAAGTTGGGGGTTTAAACAGGCTGGCCTTGGTGTAAACTGGTCGCGGCCTCGGATCAAGGTTTTTCACCGAGGTGTTTAAGTGGACATCGCCCCTCGGTATATTTATACCGAGGTGTTTACACCGTGAGCCTCCCCCACACTTAGTTATTTTACCACAGCACTTCTCAGACACGACCATGATGAAATTAAGTTGAGGAATCTAGCTGAGGCTCTCAAGCTTTCACTCGGTAAAAGATGACCATGGTATGAATATACCGAGGGTCGATACCGAGGCTATGTATGCTCTTTGACTTAATTCATCAGGCCGTGTCCTTTTCAAGCTTTTTCTCACTGTCACCCTCAATGTTCACTGTCTAACTCCTGAAACACTTAACAAACCCTTCAAAAAGCTTCAAATAAAAAGAAAAAGAAGATGAAAAAACGAATATGTACATGGATAAGCTTGGGGTGTCTCCCAAGAGCACTTTGTTTAACGTCGCTAAGTTTGACTTTTCATACCTTTTCAGGCTGATTTCGGTTCAAGTAGAGGAACTGAGGTAGCTCCCTCCCTTGTTTCTGATGCCAAGTAATGCTTTACCCTCTGGCCGTTTACCACAAAACCTTGTCCATCTTTTCCCTTCAAAACCACGGCTCCATAGGGTCTTACTTCAAGAATCGTGAACGGACCGGACCATCTAGACCTCAGCTTCCCAGGGAACAGCTTAAGTCTTGAGTTAAACAACAGAACTTGGTCCCCTTCTTTGAACTCTCTCTTGTGTATCTTCTTGTCATGAAGCGCCTTGGTTCTTTCTTTGTAGATCTTAGAGCTCTCAAAAGCATCTAACCGGATCTCCTCAAGCTCATGAAGCTGTAAAACCCTCTTCTCTTGTGCGGTCTTGATGTCAAAGTTCAGAAGTTTCACTGCCCACAAGGCCTTGTATTCCAACTCAACCGGTAGATGACAGCTTTTCCCATAGAGCAAGTTAAATGGTGAAGTCCCAATGGGGGTCTTGTAGGCGGTTCTGTAAGCCCACAAAGCATCGTCAAGTTTCTTGCTCCAATCCTTCCTGGATGAGTTCACGGTCCTTTCCAAAATGGCCTTTATCTGACGGTTGGAAACCTCCACTTGGCCGCTGGTTTGCGGATGATAAGGGGTGGCCACCTTGTGCTTTACTCCGTGCTTCTTCAAAAGACTCTCAAGAGTCTTGTTGATGAAATGGCTCCCCCCATCACTGATGATTACTCTTGGTACTCCAAACCGTGGGAAGATGATACTCTTGAAGAGTTTTACCACCACTTTTGAATCGTTGGTCGGAGATGCAACCGCTTCAACCCGTTTACTCACATAATCCACTGCCACAAGGATATATTGATTCCCATATGAGTTTACAAAGTGACCCATGAAGTCAATGCCCCAGCAGTCGAAGACCTCCACTTCAAAGATTGGGTTTTGGGGCATTTCATTCCTTTTGGATATGTTTCCGTGCCTTTGACAAGCTTCACACCTCGAGACCACTTCTTGGGCGTCTTTGAACATGGTCGGCCACCAGAAACCGCTCTGTAGAACCTTGGCAACTGTCTTGAACGCACCTAAATGACCACCATACGATGAGCCGTGGCATTCTTGTAGCACCGGATGGATCTCTTCTTCGGCCAAGCATCGCCTATAGAGATGGTCCTTGTTAAGCACGTAAAGGTACGGCTCATCCCAATAATACCTCATCACATCTCTAAAGAACTTTTTCCTCTGATAAGTATCAAGATCCGGTGGCTCTAAACCGCAAGACAAGTAGTTCACAAGATCCGCGAACCATGGAAGGCTTCTTTCTTTGATCGTGTTGGCTTCCTCCACTTCTAGGTAAGACCTGACTAGCATAAGGGTCTCCTCCGGTAGTGCATCATCAATTGGGACCTGTTCTTCAATCCTCAACCTGGAGAGGTGATCTGCGGCTCCGTTTTCAATGCCTTTCTTGTCAAGTATCTCCATATCAAACTCTTGGAGCAATAAGACCCATCTCAAAAGCCTCGGCTTAGCGTCCTTCTTAGACATCAGGTACCTCAAGGCCGCGTGATCTGTGTAAACCGTGACCTTTGATCCCACTAGATAACTCCTGAATTTGTCAAATGCAAACACAATGGCGAGCATTTCCTTCTCGGTGGTGGCATACTTTTCTTGAGCCGAGTCCAAGGTGCGGCTGGCATAGTAAATCACATGGAGCTTCTTATCTTTCTTCTGCCCCAAGACAGCTCCCACGGCATAGTCAGATGCATCAGTCATCGCTTCGAATGGTAAAGACCAATCAGGAGCTTGTACAATCAGTGCACTGATCAAAGCCTCCTTGATTTTTGAACGCTTCCTCACATTCTTCATCAAAGTTGAAATCCACTTCTTTGCACAATAACCTGGTCAAAGGCCTGGCTATCTTGGAGAAATCCTTGATGAACCGTCTATAGAACCCAGCGTGGCCAAGGAAGCTTCTTATTCCTTTCACAGAATTCGGGGCTTGTAAGTTCACCATCACCTCGATCTTGGCCTTATCGACCTCGATGCCTTTCTCTGATACCTTGTGTCCCAAGACAATGCCTTCTTGGACCATGAAATGACACTTCTCCCAGTTCAAGACAAGCCTATGCTCCTCACATCGTTTGAGAACCTGAGAAAGATTAGCAAGACATTCGGAGAAAGAGGAGCCGTATACGGAGAAGTCATCCATAAAAACCTCAACTTTCTCTTCAATTAGATCAGAGAAAATGTGCATCATACATCTTTGAAAAGTGGCCGGTGCATTACACAAACCGAATGGCATTCTTCTATAAGCATAAGTGCCATAAGGGCAGGTGAATGTCGTTTTCTCTTGATCTCGGGGGTCTATAGGTATTTGAAAGAACCCCGAGTATCCATCGAGAAAACAAAAATAAGGATGATTAGCTAACCGTTCAAGCATTTGATCAACGAATGGTAAAGGAAAATGATCTTTTCTTGATGCATAATTCAATTTCCTATAGTCAATGCACATGCGATGGCCGGTTATAGTTCTTTGGGCTATGAGTTCATCCTTATCGTTTTTCACCACCGTGATCCCACCTTTCTTGGGCACAACGTGTACAGGAGACACCCACCGAGAGTCAGAGATTGGATATATGATCCCTGCCTCAAGGAGCTTTAGTATCTCCTTCTTAACCACCTCTTTGAGGTTCGGGTTAAGGCGACGTTGGTGCTCAATAGAGGACATGGCTTGGTCCTCCAGGTGGATCCTGTGGGTGCAAATATCAGGAGAGATTCCTCTAATGTCAGCCAAGGAATACCTTATAGCTCTCCTGAATTTCCTTATTTCATTAAGCAATGCACGTTCTTCATGTTCAAGCAAGCTATCGTTTATGATCACAGGAAAAGTAGAGTTCAGACCTAAGAACGCATACCTGAGCCCTGTTGGTAGAGGCTTTAGCTCAACAGGGGGTGCGTCTGCCTCATTCCAATCGGCATCAAAGCTGCATTGGCCTGGAACAGCTTCCTCGGCCTTTGCTTCATTCTCGCGCGTTTTACCATCGGCCTCAGTATGAGTTGTCACGGCCATGATATCCCGAGGTGTCTCTTCTGTTTCCGTGGATCCCTCGCTGTCTAAGATGTCGAGGCCACTCTTCCTGAGCTCCAAAAACCTCGCCTCAGCTCCAAGTTCCCTTGGTTGGTCCAAAAGACGCTTGTACACCTCGCTTTCCTCGTTCAAGTACCCGTGCTCGCTTTGTTCACGTGTCAAGACCACTTGTAACGGATCCTCTGCGTTTAACTCTTCAAGGAGCTCATCAGCCAGATCCTCCATTACTTCCACGTAGAAAACCTGACCTCCAATGGTCGGTTTCTTCATCATCTCCTTCACATTGAACTTCATAGTCTCGGAACCGATGTGTAGTTCGATCATTCCTCCTCTCACATCTATTATGGCTCCTGCGGTTGCTAAGAACGGTCGGCCTAAGATGATAGGGTCCAATGGTTCCTCGTCCATCTCAAGAACTATGAAGTCCGTGGGGATTTCTATCTCACCGATCCTCAAAGGTAGATCCTCAAGCAACCCCACCGGTAATCTAACCGATCTATCAGCTAATACAAGAGAGATCTTGGCCGGCTTGTAGCTTTTATATCCCAATCTCTTGGCCACCGTGTAAGGCATTAAGCTCACAGAAGCTCCAAGGTCACATAAACAGTTTGAGAACTTCAGGTGACCTAAAGCACACGGCAGAGTGAAGCTGCCCGGATCGGATAGCTTCCTTGGTATAGATCTTCTTTGTATTATGGCACTGCACTCATGGCTCAGTATCACCATACCCTGGAGCTCCTTTGTCTTGTTGAGGATCGCGTCGTTTAGAAACTTCCCAAGCTGGGGTATAGCTAAGAAAGCATCTATAATGGGTAAGGTGAGTTGCGTGTTCTCCAAGTGTTTCTCAAAGACCGCCTTGGCTTTGTCTAGGATTTTCTTTTTGAAACGCCCTGGGAACGGTATCTTGGGTTGATAAGGTGGTGGTGGAACATAGGGCTTTTCAAGCTCGGTTGTCTTTTCCACCTCTTTTCCTTTGTCCTTGATCGGTTCCTTCTCTAAGACCGCTTCTTTACACGCATCGTCTGAGGCTGCCTCCCCCTCTAATTGCTCATTGGCCTCAATGTGATGGCGTTCACATACTCTTTAGGGTTCAGCTCCGGTTTACCTGGGAAAGCCGGGCCTCTTGATGATGTAGAAGCTTGATTCTGCTTAAGCTCTCTGATATCTTGTTGCATTGTCGCGTGCTGGCTCTCAACCCTTTGCTGGCCCTGTAACAGTTGCTGTAGTATCCCAGAGACGTCGTTCCCGATTTGATTCTGACCCGTTCCCTGAATCTGTTGTTGATTACCCATCGGTTGCGGATGGAACCCTGGTGGAAACTTGTGTTACTGCGGTTGGTTGTTGAAGTTGTTACTCTGAGCCGCTTGATTCTGCTGAGTGTAGCCGTGCTGTTGCCCACTGAACTGTTGCTTGGGCTGGAAGGTATTCTCAAAAGGAGCTTTTTGAGCATAGCTTTGTTGTTGTTGTTGAGCAGGGTACACTTGGTCTTGAGGGTTAGCTACATTCGGATTTCTGTATGAGAGGTTTGGGTTACTGTTGTAGTTGTTAAACCGCTGATACCTCTGCTGATTCCCTATGTAATTCAGCTCCTCTTGTGTTAGACCATCTTCATTAACATTGTCAAAACTTGGCCCTTGCTCATCAAACTCGCCTACAAAGTGTATTGGCTTTTGAGTCGCCATCAAAACCTTGTCAAGCTTACTCTGAAGCTCTCTTATATCCTTTTTCATGCGCTGTTCATCACTAGATCCCTCTGTACGGTTTGCTCTATCAAAGTCCTCTCCATACGTGTCATTAGACATGGCTAGGTTCTCGACTAGTTCCATTGCCGCATTGATCTCTTTCCCAAGAAAATTTCCATTTGAAGCTGTATCGAGTTGGTTTCTGATCTTGGGGAGTGCACCTCTGTATAAAGTACTCAAGAGGGATGCCTCTGAGAAGCCGTGGTGTGGGCATTGGTTAGTATAGCTCCTAAACCGTTCCCAAGCCTCACTAAAGCTCTCGTTGTTGTGCTGCGTGAAACTTGAGATCTGATTCCTGAGCTTAGCTGTGCGTGATGTGGAAAAGAACTTTGATAAGAACGCCAGTTTACACTCCTCCCAGGTTTGTATAGAACCCCTCGGTATATTCTTTTCCCACTGGTGTGCTTTATCACCGAGGCTGAAAGGGAACAAGCGTAGCTTGAAGCTATCTTCGGAGACGCCATTTATCTTGGTTAAGTCGCATACCCGATCAAATTGATCTAGATGCTCGAGAGGGTCTTCTCCAGCCAGTCCGTGGAACTTTGAGTTTTGCACCATATTGAGCAGGGAAGCTTTAACTTCAAAGTTGTTGTTTTGAACTGGTGGAGCTTGAATCCCAGCTCGGTATTGGTGCGCATTAGCTCGGTCATTCTCTCCAACACAGATTGGAGGATGTTGTCTCTGTACTTGTGGCGGTGGCGGATGAACATGATGGGCTTGTTGCTCATTTCTGTTCGCTTGGTGTTGGTTTTGCTGAGCAAGTCGTTCGTTTCTTTGAGCCTGTCGCTGATTAACATAGGCTTGTTGTTCATTTCTTCCTTCCTGCGCCTGATTAGCCTGAGCCTGGTGCTCGGCTGCCTGAGCCTGTTGCTCCATTCGCTGTTGTTCTGCCATTCCAAGTCTGTCAAAGTGCCGTTCTCTCTCGCGAGCTCGCCTTTCTAATCTGTCGATGTTATCGTCGTATGGGAAAAGCGATCCTGTGCTCTGAGACCTGGTATTCATGCACCTGAAAACAAAACAAGAACTTGGAAAGAAGTTAGTAAAACAAAGGAAAGAAAAGCTTGAACTCAAGAACAAACAAGAGACTAATGCTCCTACAAGTTGGCAACGGCGCCAATTGATAACTAAGAGTTTTCCAGCTCTCAGAACGGTTATCAATCACCTTGTCAGAGTAGTATAAGGGGTATCAATCTCATTAGTGTTCAAGTGGGTTTAATGCAGCAAAGGGATCTCTCAATAAATGATCAAACTTTGGCAGAATGTTAAAGGTAAAAAGCAACCTATGCATACAAGGGCAAAGACTCATCACACCCCACCCCACACACAAACATTGGCTTGAAGGAAGGATGGGTTCAAGGTGAGGGAACTGATCCATGATGCGGATTCAGCTACTTGAGCTAAGGAAAAAGGGTGGTAAAAACAATGGTTCTAGCTCAAGTATGTATATCGGTATCCACAAGCTTTTTCAAACAATGCATCACAAGATATTTTCAAGTCAGGTTCAAGGTTCCCACTTAATTAGAGTTAAGTTCAATTAAAACTTGCTTCTCAGATTCATATCATTTCAGACTTTGCAAGCACAGAAAAAGATTCACAAGCGTATTCAGTTCAAGTTCTCAAAGTGATGTACTCTCTAGAAAACCTATCATTACTCCCTGCAAGATGCAACCTACATGAACATGCAATCTAGACTGAATCCTAAAAATGGAATGCAACTACATGATCATTTTTTTTTGTGAAAATTTTTCAGATTTTTCTACTTTTTTTTTGGTTTTTATATGCACTTAGATGAGACTACATGAATATGCAACTAGAATGTGACTCATGACTCAAAGTGTAAAATAAGAAAAGAGAAAACATGATTAGTAAAGGATGAAACTCCTCCCCCACACTTAAATAACACAGTCCCTTGTGTTATAAAAGCATGAGAAAGGAGTTAAAAACAAAGCAAACAAGTAAAATGCAAATGGAAAAGAAGAGCTACATGCATATGTACAGAGTTTTGAGTGTTTACCTCAATCACTGAGGTCTGATCCCAGGTAGTGGGATGGGTTGGAGGTGGAACATGATGGAGTGGAGTGTCTAGGTGGGCTGCTCTCTGGTGAGTCTGGTAAGAACGCTGTGGCCGGGTTCACCCAATCTTCTTTTCCTGGTGGTAACACAAGGTCATGAGCAGATGAGCTTTCTCCCACCTCTTCTCTGGTATCTCGTTTGGGTGAGGTGGCTGGAGCTGTGAGTTTCTTCACCTTCTTCTTTAGTTGCCTAACACAGTAAACTAGCTTGTGGATTGTTTTGTCTTGCCATTTGCACCACTTCTGAAGGCTGTTAACTCTGGAATACAGCTTCCTTGTGTGATAGTCTGGCTCACCCCAAAAGTATGGATCAAAGTGATACCGGCCTGCTCCCATCCTTCTTTCAAAAGCTCTTGGCTCCTCATTCTCACAACCAGAGGTCCTAGTTGTGTCCTCCTCTTCAACTGGCTCTTTGCCCTTGGAACTTGCTGTCCTCTTGCATTTGCGGATTGGAGGGTGAATGGCTGGGTTGTAGAGCTGGTCCTTGAGAACAATAAAGGAGACATTGTGCCTTTCTGAGAGAGTGGTGATGGCTGGGTGTGACAACAGAACTTGAACTTTCTCATCTTGTAAGAGCTTGAAGTTGTACAGGAAGTTTTCACCATTGCTTTCTTCCAAGAACTTAACTTTGGTGAGTGTAGCTTTGATAACTAAGAGTTTTCCAGCTCTCAGAAGGGTTATCAATCCCCTTGTCAGAGTAGTATAAGGGGTGTCAAACCAATTTTGTAAACGAGACACTAGCCTATGTTATTTGTTCACTTAAGTCAAGACAAGAAAGTAAAAGTTTGGTGACGATGATTAACGGGCAAATAAGCAATAAAGTTAAGTAAAAGCAGAGATTCAAACTAATCAAGATGCAAACAACAAACAGGTGATTCAGATGATGATAATGAATGATAAAGGCAGAAGCTTTAGACAGGATATTTGACTCGGGTGCTTCCAAGCTAGACTAATGGGTTAATGAATCATGTTATCAAGCGATTTCATTTAACTTTGAACTCAAGGCATGTTAATCTTCTCATGAAAGTATTAAACATCTAAACTGATCCTTTTTCATACCAAAATCCCTTTTGAGAATCATAAATCAGTCAGCAATAAGAATCGGTTCAAAAATGTCATTTAAGAGAACAAACTATCGCTCTCGCCATGAAAGACTCTTAAACCCTTAACCGAGTGGTTCAGACATTTCTACAAACACTTTTGATGCGAGATATGTCTCAGATCTGAACCTCAAGTGATGTGCTTGGATCCAGCCTAGAGATCTCGTCGGTTAAGGAATGAAACATGCAAGACTAGACACCTAAACCCATTAATCCACCTTGAAAGCACCCTAATCTACCTATCTAAAGCCGCTGAAACGACTACTCACTAATCATAACGAGCTCACTAAGTCCTTTGCAAGACGTGTAGCTAGTCATGATAAGGAGTTTGATGTTTGGATGATAAAAGAAATTAAGAAAGAACAAGATTCTGATGCAAAAACGAGATATCAGATTAGATTAATCAAGTTTCACAAAGGAGGCAATTTCTTAAAGCTAAAAACAGAGAAGAGATTAGATAACTAGGTTTTTAGTCTCAAAATGTATTTATAGCAAAGGGAAAGTGTCGCGGGTCAGCCCGGAACAAACCGGGTAGTGAACCGCCCTCTTGGGTTAATGGGTGAGTGCCACGGTGTGTCGGAAAGTGAAGCCGAGGTCTTCATGCCGAGGTGTGCACGTGAGTCAGGATCCGGATGAAGATCGTGAAGAACACGTCAAGAACATGCATGAACCCTAGTCTTTGATCCATCCTCACGTGTGTGGTCTTGAGCTACTCTGTTCTTGATTCTGGGTTCGTGACAAGGGACCTCGGGATAAAATGTCGAGGGGTCATGATGTCGAGGTGCTTGGGAGAACACAGTCCGGCATGCACGCCGAGGTCATTACACCGAGGTGTACTCTCAACACTTAGTCGTTTCCAGCTTCAGTTTTTACGTATGCATGCCTCGATCTAATCATGCCAAGGCTTTGGGACGAGGTCTGGTCCAAAATACTTTCAAGATATGAGCCTCGACTTGAGTGATGCCAAGGTAAAGATACCGACGCTTGTGAAGACACTTAGCGCGTATCGCAACTCATTTTAGGTTTGTATCGACCATGTCACCTTCCGGAAGCGATAACTTACAGCACACGACTCCAATTGCGCTTGGACCAGTTCCACAGTAAATATGACTCAATAAGCTCGAACTTTGGTGAAGAAACCATCGGAGCTTGGGGAGCGGAAGGCTTCCTGGATTTCACATCTTTGCGCCGCATTGAAATTACCGGAAAATAGACTTTTAGACCGATGTGAACTCCGGAGACCCTATCTTCCAAACCTTTGCTCCGAATTGAGCGATTCTAAATGCTCTGAGAAGATCTTCCATGGATCTCGAACTTTAATGAAGATTGGGTAAGCTGGTTCGGACAGGAAAGGCTCCGTCCGCCATGATCTTTGAAGTTCGCCGTTCAGTTCTCGGGTACGCGCAAGGCTGGTGAATGCTCCGGAAGCCATATCTTTCTCTCCACTGGTCCGAATTGGATTATTCCAATTGTTCTGGAATCTTTGCTTGATTGTCTCCAACTTTGGTGAAGACCCCGCCAACTGATTCGGACCGGAAGGTTCCCCGGATTGCTGATTTCTGAATTGCACGGGCAAGGGCAACTTTTGGTCGTAAAAACCTTCCTGCGGTAAGGAAAATGGCCGAGGGCTGTGTACCGCGGTAAGCTTTTTGGTCGTAAAAATCCTTGCCTCGGCAAAAACTTGTCCCGTGGTATTTTTGCACTCGATACTTGATTCTGGCTGATCGGTAAGGTTTTTGGCCGGTAATGAGCATCCGGTAAACATTTTGGTCGAGGTTTCCGATCAGCCGGTACGAGATTTGGCCGAGAAATTCCTCCAAGCGGTTTTCATCATTTTTGACCCTTTTCTTCACCGTTTTCTTTCCTGTTCCTCTTCTTAGGCTCCAATTGGTCTCCAAGGCTCCTGATAAGGACTTCAAAACATGCAAAACTCTTTGGGGCCTAATGCAAGCCCTAAGTCCTATTTTGACGCCTAAAGACTCAATTTACATGAGAAAACACGTGATGAGGACTCTATAATGCAATCTAAATGATGTAAAATATAGACATATCACTGATTCTGACTCGTTCCCTGAATCTGTTGTTGATTACCCATCGGCTGCGGATTGAACCCTGGTGGAAACTTGTGTTGCTGCGGTTGGTTGTTGAAGTTGTTACTCTGAGCCGCCTGATTCTGCTGAGTGTAGCCGTGCTGTTGCCCACTGAACTGTTGCTTGGGCTGGAAGGTATTCTGAAAAAGAGCTTTTTTTTAGCATAGCTTTGTTGTTGTTGTTGAGCAGGGTACACTTGGTCTTGAGGGTTAGCTACATTCGGATTTCTGTATGAGAGGTTTGGGTTACTGTTGTAGCTGTTAAACCGCTGATACCTCTGCTGATTCCCTATGTAATTCAGCTCCTCTTGTGTTAGACCATCTTCATTAACATTGTTAAAACTTGGCCCTTGCTCATCAAACTCGCCTACAAAGTGTATTGGCTTTTGAGTCGCCATCAAAACCTTGTCAAGCTTACTCTGAAGCTCTCTTATATCCTTTTTCATGCGCTGTTCATCACTAGATTCCTCTGTACGGTTTGCTCTATCAAAGTGCTCTCCATACGTGTCATTAGACATGGCTAGGTTCTCGACTAGTTCCATTGCCGCATTGATCTCTTTTCCAAGAAAATTCCCATTTGAAGCTGTGTCGAGTTGGTTTCTGATCTTGGGGAGTGCACCTCGGTATAAAGTACTCAAGAGGGATGCCTCTGAGAAGCCGTGGTGTGGGCATTGGTTAGTATAGCTCCTAAACCGTTCCCAAGCCTCACTAAAGCTCTCATTGTTGTGCTGCGTGAAACTTGAGATCTGATTCCTGAGCTTAGCCGTGCGTGATGTGGAAAAGAACTTTGATAAGAACGCCAGTTTACACTGCTCCCAGGTTTGTATAGAACCCCTCGGTATATTCTTTTCCCACTGGTGTGCTTTATCACCGAGGCTGAAAGGGAACAAGCGTAGCTTGAAGCTATCTTCGGAGACGCCATTTATCTTGGTTTAGTCGCAAACCCGATCAAATTGATCTAGATGCTCGAGAGGGTCTTCTCCAGCCAGTCCGTGGAACTTTGAGTTTTGCACCATATTGAGCAGGGAAGCTTTAACTTCAGAGTTGTTGTTTTGAACTGGTGGAGCTTGAATCCCAGCTCGGTATTGGTGCGCATTAGCTCGGTCATTCTCTCCAACACAGATTGGAGGATAATGTCTCTGTACTTGTGGCGGTGGCGGATGAACATGATGGGCTTGTTGCTCATTTCTATTCGCTTGGTGTTGGTTTTGCTGAGCAAGCCGTTCGTTTCTTTGAGCCTGTTGCTGATTAACATAGGCTTGTTGTTCATTTCGTCCTGCCTGCGCCTGATTAGCCTGAGCCTGGTGCTCGGCTGCCTGAGCCTGTTGCTCCATTCCCTGTTGTTCTGCCATTCCAAGTCTGTCAAAGTGCCGTTCTCTGTCGCGAGCTCGCCTTTCTAATCTGTCGATGTTATCGTCGTATGGGAAAAGCGATCCTGTGCTTCGAGACCTGGTATTCATGCACCTGAAAACAAACACAAGAACTTGGAAAGAAGTTAGTAAAACAAAGGAAAGAAAAGCTTGAACTTAAGAACAAACAAGAGACTAATGCTCCTACAAGCCGGCAACGACGCCAATTGATAACTAAGAGTTTTCCAGCTCTCAGAAGGGTTATCAATCCCCTTGTCAGAGTAGTATAAGGGGTGTCAAACCAAGTTTGTAAACGAGACACTAGCCTATGTTATTTGTTCACTTAAGTCAAGACAAGAAAGTAAAAGTTTGGTGACGATGATTAACGGGCAAATAAGCAATAAAGTTAAGTAAAAGCAGAGATTCAAACTAATCAAGATGCAAACAACAAACAGGTGATTCAGATGATGATAATGAATGATAAAGGCAGAAGCTTTAGACAGGATATTTGACTCGGGTGCTTCCAAGCTAGACTAATGGGTTAATGAATCATGTTATCAAGCGATTTCATTTAACTTTGAACTCAAGGCATGTTAATCTTCTCATGAAAGTATTAAACATCTAAACTGATCCTTTTTCATACCAAAATCCCTTTTGAGAATCATAAATCAGTCAGCAATAAGAATCGGTTAAAAAATGTCATTTAAGAGAACAAACTATCGCTCTCGCCATGAAAGACTCTTAAACCCTTAACCGAGTGGTTCAGACATTTCTACAAACACTTTTGATGCGAGATATGTCTCAGATCTGAACCTCAAGTGATGTGCTTGGATCCAGCCTAGAGATCTCGTCGGTTAAGGAATGAAATATGCAAGACTAGACACCTAAACCCATTAATCCACCTTGAAAGCACCCTAATCTACCTATCTAAAGCCGCTAAAACGACTACTCACTAATCATATCGAGCTCACTAAGTCCTTTGCAAGACGTGTAGCTAGTCATGATAAGGAGTTTGATGTTTGGATGATAAAAGAAATAAAGAAAGAACAAGATTCTGATGCAAAAACGAGATATCGGATTAGATTAATCAAGTTTCACAAAAGAGGCAAGTTCTTAAAGCTAAAAACAGATAAGAGATAAGATAACTAGGTTTTTAGTCTCAAAATGTATTTATAGCAAAGAGAAAGTGTCGCGGGTCAGCCCGGAACAAACCGGGTACTGAACCGCTTCCTTGGGTTGATGGGTGAGTGCCACGGTGTGTCGGAAAGTGAAGCCGAGGTCTTCATGCCGAGGTGTGCACGTGAGTCAGGATCCAGATGAAGATCTCGTGAAGAACACGTCAAGAACATGCATGAACCCTAGTATTTGATCCATCCTCACGTGTGTGTTCTTAAGCCATTCTGTTCTTGATTCTGGGTTCGTGACAAGGGACCTCGGGATAAAATGTCGAGGGGTCATGATGTCGAGGTGTTTGGGAGAACACAGTTCGGCATGCACGCCGAGGTCATTACACCGAGGTGTACTCTCAACACTTAGTCGTTTCCAGCTTCAGTTCTTACGTATGCATGCCTCGATCTAATCATGCCAAGGTAAATATACCGAGGCTTGTGAAAACACTTAGCGCGTGTCGCAACTCATTTAGGCTTGTATCGACCATGACACATTCCGGAAGCGATAACTTTCAGCACACGACTCCAATTGCTCTGGGACCAGTTCCACAGTCAATCTGACTCAATGAGCTTGAACTTTGGTGAAGAAACCATCGGAGCTTGGGGAGTGGAAGGCTTCCTGGATTTCACATCTTTGCGCCGCATTGAAATTACCGGAAAATCGACTTTTAGACCGATGTGAACTCCGGAGACCCTATCTTCCAAACCTTTGCTCCGAATTGAGCGATTCCAAATGCTCTGAGAAGATCTTCCATGGATCTCGAACTTTAATGAAGACCGGGTAAGCTGGTTCGGACAGGAGGGGCTCCGTCCGCCATGATCTTTGAAGTTCGCCGTTCAGTTCTTGGGTACGCGCAATGCTGGTGAATGCTCCGGAAGCCATATCTTTCTCTCCACTGGTACGAATTGGATGATTCCAACTGTTCTGGAATCTTTGCTTGATTATCTCCAACTTTGGTGAAGACCCCGCCAACTGATTCGGACCGGAAGGTTCCCCGGATTGCTGATTTCTGAATTGCTCGGGCAAGGACAACTTTTGGATGAAAAACCTTCCCGCGGTAAGGAAAATGGCCGAGGGCTGTGTACCGCGGTAAGCTTTTTGGTCGTAAAAATCCTTGCCTCGGTCAAAAACTTATCCCGTGGTATTTTTGCACTCGATACTCGATTCTGGCCGATCGGTAAGGTTTTTGGCCGGTAATGAGCGTCCGGTAAACATTTTGGTCGAGGTTTCCGACCAGCCGGTACGAGATTTGGCCGAGAAATTCCTCCAAGCGGTTTTCACCCTTTTTGACCCTTTTCTTCACCGTTTTCTTTCCCGTTCCTCTTCTTAGGCTCCAATTGGTCTCCAAAGCTCCTGATAAAGACTTCAAAACATGCAAAACTCTTTGGGATCTAATGCAAGCCCTAAATCCTATTTTGACGCCTAAAGACTCAATTTACATGAGAAAACACATGATGAGGACTCTATAATGCAACCTAAATGATGTAAGATATAGACATATCAACCTTCATCAATCAACTCATACCTGACCTCAACATCATCAAAGACAAAACCTCTTGCTTTCAGAATCTTTGTCACTAGCCATCCATTGTGCAACTTAGTGAGCTTCTTTCTCTTGCCCTCACTCCAAGCAATGTCCTTGTATATCAGCATATGGCGTGCCAAGAATGCACTACTAGTGGAGATGAGTGTGGGAGATGAAATTTTCTCTTGCTCTTCAAATGACTGATGAGAGGATGTAGACCCATACACAGAAGTTCCATGTCAGCTAGATGCACCACACCATCATTGTGCTTGGTAAAGAACATTTGGCAAAGCACTTTGTGAGCATAGTGGATGGCTGGGTTTCTTATCCATGAACTCCTGTATCTTCCTCCCCTGAAGCTCCCAAAAGCAATTGTATCCCACAAGTCAGTAATCATGTGATCAGGGTATGTGAACTTCAATGACTCATCCTGTGTAGGTCTTGAGAATGCAAAGATTTCATCTAATTCCTTGAAGCTCACTTGGTATTGTGTACCATTGATTGTGAACTCTATATGCCCAAGACCATTTCCCTCCATGATCCTCTGATCTCTTGGGCCATATCCACAAACTTCAAGGGATGCAAGGAACTCTTGTGTTACAACATCATGAGCCACATCTTTCATTTCAAAGAATCCACCAAATCCCATGTTGTCAAAAATGAGCTTAACCTCTTTAAGAATCCCCATCTTTTTCAGCAACTCCATGTCAGGGAACTTGGTTTGCAGCACCTTTACATTATTGAACACAGCAAAGTAGTCATCAAGAGTTGGTTCTTTGTCCTCAGATTCTGATTTTCTTTTTGCTTTCTTAACCAGCTGCATTGGGATTTCAGGTTCACTCTCTGTTTCTTCTTCATCCTCAGCCACAGCCACCTCTTTTCCTGACCTGTGAACAACCTCAACCAATGCCAGTTCTTTACCAGAAGTTTTTGAGGTAGAGGCCTTTGTTTTCTTTGGTGCAGCCACACTTTTTGCCTTCTTCTCAGATGGATCCTTTGGCTTCCTCTGTTTTTTCTGTTTCTTGAAAACTTTATGCCCAAAAGGCATAATCTGATCCTTTGAAGCTCCAGCTTTCTCTTTTTTCGATTTCTCCATGGCTGCTGTTCTTTTTGTTCCTCCCATCCTGCATTTTCTCAAACAGCTGTAAGCACCAAAGCAAGAGAACAACAAAAGTTTTCCAAAAATTCACCAAGTTCATGTGTGGCACAAATCGATTTCTCTTGAAAAGAATGTATTTTAAGCTGATTAAAAACTCAGTAAAATCAAAGCAATGGCAAGAAACAATGCACACAAAGAGTTCAGCTTGAAACACAATTTGTAAAAAAAAATCGAAATATTTGGTGAATTTCAAGAAAATTTCTCAAAAATTCCAAGAACAGGTTATTCTCAAGCAAGATCCATGAAATTCCTATCCATTCTACTTGCACATTACTCAAAAAATGATTCCAAGGTATCAAGAGGCCTATTAAAATCGATTCCATTTGTTTTCCTGTTCATGAACAGTGCACTAAAGCATGGAAAAGGTGATTTTTAACAGACTAAATACCTTGGAATCTTCAAGTTACGAGTGAAAAACGAATGTGCAGTAAGAAACTAGACAGGATTACGAGTCCAATGCAGTTGGAATTTCTCAATTTGGTGCAGGAACGAGAGAGATATGAATGTTTAAAGCACAAGAATGGAGAGAAAGGACCAAACTCGCGAAGAAGAAGAAGGCTCGATGGTACACAGCTGTCTTGGCGCGTCCTTTGACCGGTCAACGTCCGTACGGTCAACAGTTTTTCAAAATTTGGTCGCGCCTGGCTGACCGTGGCACGTGACCGTGTCAAAAACGCGTATATGCTTCCTCTTTGCCGCGGCCTTGGTGCGTCCGTGTCTTCAGACCGTGGCAAACCCCGAATGTTGCCTTCTTTTCCTTTCTGTGCCACGGTCACATCTCCTTCCCGTGGCAATCTTACCGTGTCAAAACATTGAGCCTCGACCAAATCCTCATTTCCTTGCCGCGGCAAGACCTTTAGCCCGTGTCCTCTGGACCGTGTCAATCTCCGAACATCGGCCATTTCTTATTGCTTTGCAACGGCCTGGCTTCTTCCCGTGGCAAACTCCTCGTGTCAAAGTCTGAACGTCGGCCATTTCGCCTTGCTTTGCCACGGCCTGGTCCTCTTCACGTGGCAACTAAACCGTGTCAAAACCCGAACGTTGGCCCATTTCTTTTTGCTTTGCCACGCCACATCTTCTTCCCGTGTCATCTAAACCGTGGCAATCACCTGAACCATGGCCATATCTTTTTGCTTTGCCACGGTCTGGCTTTTTCCCGTGGCAAACTCCTCGTGTCAAAACCCGAGCCATGGTCCTTTCTTTTTGATTTTTGCCACGGTCGCCCACGTTCCATGTCTTTTAACCGTGGCAAACACCGAACCATTGCATCTTTTGCCACGGTCACCTTCTAAGCCCGTGATTCATCCTCGTGGCATAGCTAAAAAGCTTGCCACGCCCTGGTATCTAGATGCTCGAGAGGGTCTTCTCCAGACAGACCGTGGAACTTGGAGTTTTGCACCATATTGAGCAGGGAAGCTTTAACTTCAAAGTTGTTGTTTTGAACTGGTGGAGCTTGAATCCCAGCTCGGTATTGGTGCGCATTAGCTCGGTCATTCTCTCCAACACAAATTGGAGGGTGTTGTCTCTGAACTTGTGGCGGTGGTGGATGAACATGATGGGCTTGTTGCTCATTTCTGTTTGATTGGTGTTGGTTTTTCTGAGCAAGCCGTTCGTTTCTTTGAGCCTGTTGCTGATTAACATAGGCTTGTTGTTCATTTCTTCCTACCTGCGCCTGATTAGCCTGAGCATGGTGCTCGGCCATCTGAGCCTGTTGCTCCATTCGCTGTTGTTCTGCCATTCCAAGTCTGTCAAAGTGCCGTTCTCTCTCGTGAGCTCGCCTTTCTAATCTGTCGATGTTATCGTCGTATGGGAAAAGCGATCCTGTGCTCCGAGACCTGGTATTCATGCACCTGAAAACAAAACAAGAACTTGCAAAAGAATCAGTGAAACAAAAGAAAGTAAATTCCTGATCTTAAGAACAAACAAGAGGATAATGCTCCTACAAGTTGGCAACGGCGCCAACTGATAACTAAGAGTTTTGAGGCTCTTAGAAGGGTTATCAATCCCCTTGTCAAAGTAGTATAAGGGGTGTCAAACCAAGCTTGTAAATGAGACACTAGCCTATGTCATTTGTTCACTTAAGTCAAGACAAGAAGATAAAAGTTTGGTGTTGATGATTAACAGGCAAATAAGCAATAAAATTAAATAAAAGCAGAGATTTAAACTAATCAAGATGCAAACAACAAACAGGTGATTCAGATGATGATAATATGCGATAAGGGAAGAGACTCTAGACAAGATAATCGACTCGGGTGCTTCCAAGCTAAATTAATGGGTTAATGAATTATTTTGTCAAGCGATTTCATTTAACTTTGAACTCACGGCATGTTAATCTTCTCATGAAAGTATCAAACATCTAAACTGATCCTCCTTCATACCAAAATGTCATTTGAGAAGCACGAATCAATCAGCAATAAGATTCAGTTCAAATATGTCTTTTAAGAGAACAAACTATCACCCTCGCGATGAAAGACTCTTAAACCTTTAACCGAGTGGTTCAGACATTTCTACAAACACTTTTGATGCGAGATATGCCTCAGATCTGAACCTCAAGTGATATGCTTGGGTCCAGCCTAGAGATCTCGTCGGTTAAAGAATGAAACATGCAAGACTAGACACCTAAACCCACTAATCTATCTCGAAAGCACCCTAATCTACTTATCTAAAGCCGCTTAAACGACTACTCACTGATCATAACGAGCTCACTAAGTCCTTTGCAAGACGTGTAGCTGGTCATGATCAGGAGTTTAATGCTGATAATAAAATAAGAATAAAGAAAGAACAAGATTCAGATGCAAAAACGAGATATCGGATTAGATTAATCTGGTTTCACAAAAGAGGCAAGTTCTTAAACGTAAATAGAGATAAAAGATAAGATGATTAGGTTTTTGGTCCTAAAATGTATTTATAGTAAAGGGAAAGTGTCGCGGGTCAGCCCGGAACAAACCGGGTACTGAACCGCTTCCTTGGGTTGATGGGTGAGTGCCACGGTGTGTCGGAAAGTGAAGCCGAGGTCTTCATGCTGAGGTGTGCACGTGAGTCAGGATCCAGATGAAGATTCGTGAAGAACACGTGAGGAACATGCATGAACCCTAGTCTTTGATCCATCCTCACGTGTGTGTTCTTGAGCCATTCTGTTCTTGATCCTGGGTTCGTGACAAGGGACCTCGGGATAAAATGTCGAGGGGTCATGATGTCGAGGTGCTTGGGAGAACACAGTCCGGCATGCATGCCGAGGTCATTACACCGAGGTGTACTTTCAACACTTAGTCGTTTCCAGCTTCAGTTCTTACGTATGCATGCCTCGATCTAATCATGCCAAGGCTTTGGCACGAGGTCTAGTCCAGAATACTTCCAAGATTTGAGCCTCGACTTGAGTGATGCCAAGGTAAAGATACCGAGGGTTGTGAAGACACTTAGCGCGTATCGCAACTCATTTAGGCTTGTATCGACCATGTCACCTTCCGGAAGCAGTAACTTTCAGCACACGACTCCAATTGCTCTGGAACCAGTTCCACAGTCAAGATGACTCAATAACCTCGAACTTTGGCGAAGGGACCGTTGGAGCTTCGGATGTGGAAGGCTTCCTGGATTTCATATCTTTGCACCGCATCGGATTCACCAGAAAATAAGCTTTTGAACCAATGTGAACTCCGGAGACCTTATCTTTTGAACCACTGCTCCGAACTGAGCGATTCCGACTGTTCTGAGAAGGTACTTCATAGATCTCAGACTTTGATGAAGACAGGGCAGGCTAGTTTGGTCCGGAAAGGCTCCGTCCGCCGTGATCTTTGGAATCCGCCGTTCGGTTCTCGGATGCGCGTAATGCTGGTGCATCTTCCGGAAGCTGTATCTTTCTCCTAACTGGTCCGAATTGGATGATTCTAACTTCTCTGGAATCTTTGCTTGATTCTCTCCAACTTTGATGAAGACCCTGCCAACTGATTCGGACCGGAAGGTTCCCCGGATTGCTGATCTCTGAATTGCGCGGGCAAGGACAACTTTTGGTCGTAAAAACCTTCCCGCGGTAAGGAAAATGGCCGAGGGCTGTGTACCGCGGTAAGCTTTTTGGTCGTAAAAATCCTTGCCTCGGTCAAAAACTTGTCCCGTGGTATTTTTGCACTCGATACTCGATTCTGGCCGATCGGTAAGGTTTTTGGCCGGTAATGAGCATCTGGTAAACATTTTGGCCGAGGTTTCCGACCAGCCGGTACGAGATTTGGCCGAGAAATTCCTCCAAGCGGTTTTCACCATTTTTGACCCTTTTCTTCACCGTTTTCTTTGCTGTTCCTCTTCTTAGGCTCCAATTGGTCTCCAAAGCTCCTGATAAAGACTTCAAAACATGCAAAACTCTTTGGGACCTAATGCAAGCCCTAAGTCCTATTTTGACGCCTAAAGACTCAATTTACATGAGAAAACACATGATGAGGACTCTATAATGCAATCTAAATGATGTAAAATATAGACATATCAACTCCCCCACACTTGTCCTTTGCTCGTCCTCAAGCAAAAAGAACAAATGAGAGAGAGAGGTTGTAATGCAGATGGAGCTCATATTTCCTTTTTAGAGAGAAGTGACCACAAAGAGAACTCGGATTCATGCTCAAATATGCAATGCAAAGCTATACTCAGATATTTTCCAACTAAAGCACGGAATCTCCACAAGTCATTATCACACTCAACTCTTTCACATTCATTAAGTTTGTAACCGGTCAATCAAATGATGCAATGTTCAGATAGGCTGGCTTTGCTAGGGTAAGGTCATGAGATAAAAATGATCTCATCGATATTCAAGCGGGTGCAATGCAACAAGGATCTCTCTATGAACGACCAAACTTTGGCAGAATGCTAAAGGTAAAAAGAAACCATACAAGGGCAGGACTCATCACACCCCACACTCCACTCAAAGCGTTTCTCACTTGCTCACCCTCTCAGAATCCTCACTCTTCACAATCGTTTTCTTTTCACTAGGGGACTCCCCTTTTTTTCTTTATTTTCAAGCCTTGGTTTTCACTTATTCACACAGCTCTTTTCTTTCATAGCGTATAGCCTCTTTCATTTCCATTTCAGAACACTTGAGCCTTTGGCTTTTTTTCATTTCAGAGCTTATCTTTTCACATCCAAGACTTAATTCATTTTCATTCATTCCCCTAGCTATTTCCACTCTCACTTTCCACTCACCAATAAGTCTTTTCCCCAACACTTATTTCGCACCAATACTCTTGGTTCCTTGATGTTGGAACATATCACTCAATGAGCCAAGCCCTTGTCGCTCTAAACCTAACACTTTCTGCCAAGTTCAGTCCAAGGTGGCCTTACAATTCACACGCAAACATTGGCTTGAAAGAAAGATGGGTTCAAGGAGAGGGAACTGATCCATGATGCGGATTCAGCTACTTGAGCTAAGGAAGGAGGGTGGTAAAAAAAACGATGATTCTAGCTCAAGTATGTGTATCGGTATCCACAAGCCTATTCAAGCAATGCATCAAAAGTTATTTTCAATTCAGATTCAGGGTTATCACTTAGCTAGAGTTGAGTGCAATTTCAAACTTGTTTCTCGGATTCAAATCGTTTCAAGCTTTACAAGCACAGAATGAGTTTCACAAGCATATTTAGTTGAAGTTCTCAAGTGATTTACCCTCTAGGAAAAAATCTATCATTGCTCCTTGCACTGATGCAATCCTACATGATGCAACTAGACTCGATCTTAAAATGCGAGGTGCAACTAGAATGATGTATTTTTTTGTGTTTTTTCGGCTTTGTCATATGTGTTAAGCTAAATGAGACTCAAGAGTGCAAAAGTCAAACAAGAACAAAGAAAACAAGATTAGCAAACACAAAGCTCCTCCCCCACACTTAGATAACACAGTCCCTTGTGTTATAAAAGCGTGTGAGAGAAGTGAAAAGACAAACTGAACGAATGCAAGATGATATATACAAGATGCATATGTACAAGGTTTGAAGTCGATACCTTAGTCGGAGAGGTCGGATCCCAAGTAGTGCGAGGGATTCGAAGTTAAGAAAGAGGGAGTGGGCTGACGTGGTGGGCTGCTTTCTGAGGGTTCAGGCAGGAAAGCAGTGGTTGGATCGATCCAGTCTTCTTTGCCTGGTGGAAACTCCGGGTTCCTCGCGTTTGAGCTTTCTCCAACTCCTTCTTCTGTAATCGGTGCGGTTGAGGTCGCTGAGTTCTTATCCGGCGTGGATGGCCTCGTGAGCTGCTTTACTTTCTTCTTCAAATGCCTCACACGATCCACCAATGCGTGGATGGTTTTGTCTTGCCACTTACACCACTTTTGGAGGGTGTTCACTCGTGAATACAGCTTCTTGGTGTGGTATTCAGGCTCACTCCACACTTGCGGATCAAAGTGATAGTGGCCTGCTCCGATCCTTCTCTCATAGTTTCTCTGCTCCTCGTTATCACAATCTTCCGGGCCATTAGTGTTCTCGGGTTTGCTAGGTGCTGCCTTGGTGCATTTGCGTGTTGGTGGGTCGAAAGCTGGGTTATACAACTGGTCTTCGAGAAAGTAGAATGAGACGTTACACTGCTTGTCGAGCATGGTGAGGCCTCGGTTAGGCAGTAGAACCTGTGTGCCGTCTCTATGCAGTAGGGTGAAGTTGTAAACCCATTTGTCCCCTGACTTGCCTCCGAAGAAACCACTTTTACATAGGTATAACTCATCAATGAGATTCGGCTTCTTTGGTGAATCAGGGAATATAAACCCTTGAGCCCTCAGGATCTTGGTGACTATCCAACCGTTCTGAAGTCTTCTTGCTCCTCGCTTCTTGCGGTTGCACCATACATTGTTGATATATTCATAAATTGCATCATTTAATGTACATATTCTAGTCAAAATCATGTCTCATTTGCATGCATTTTAGGTCTTTAGGCATTGTTTTAGGACTTAGGAGATTGCATTAGGTCCAAGAGAGTTTTGCATGTTTTGGAGTGTTAAACAGGTGCTTTTGGAGCCAATTTGGAGTGGATGATGTGATTCAGATGAAGAAATGGAGTTGGAATGATCAAAAATGGTGAAAAGGAGCAATTTTGGGTTTCTCGGCAAAATGGTGTACTGAAGGTCGAAGGTTCTCGACCAAAATCCTTCCCGCGGGTAGCTTGAAAGATATGGTAATCGGAAGACGAACAGGTCTCGCATTCATTCCGGAGCAATCCGATACCCCTGAATGATCGCCTGTCCGGGGAGCCTTCCGGTCCGATTCAGACGGCGGGTGCTTCATAGAAGTTGGAGAGAATTGCATCACGGTCTCTTAGCAAGTAGAATCGTGGAATTCGGACGCGTGAGCAGAGAGATAAGCTTGTCGGAAGGAACCCCAGTCTCGCAGGTATTCCGGACCGAGCAGATCAGTTCTAAAGGATGCGAAGGACGGTGCACTTCCAGGCCGATTTAGTTTCCGGGTCCTTCATGAGAACCATAGCCATTTGAGTCTTCTTTCCAGAACGTCCAAGAGCATTCAATTCGGATCTATGAGCAGAAAGATACAGTCTCCGGAATGGACACATGTCTAGACGCCTCTCTCTGGTCGTGTACATGCACTGCAAAGATGTGCCCTCCAGGAAGCCTTACACTTCCCAAGCACCGAAGCTTTCTTCACCAAAGTTGGAGATAAATGAGTCCTCTGTCTTCTGCAACCGAAATCATTCAATTCGGACAAGTCTCATAGGAGTTACACTCTCCGGAATGCGAAGTGGTCTAAGCTGCTCTGGATGCTGCGAGATGGAGAGGAAGGAGACCAAGCCGCAGCAACACTCGCAAATCACTCCGACTTGAGCCTGCGACCTAGGTGCAATATACATTCCCCAGAAACCGCCTTAGCCCTGCGAGTTGGAGAGGAAGGAGACCAAGCCGCAGCAGGAGACCAAGCCGCAGCAACACTCGCAAAACACTCCTACTTAGGCGTGCGGCTTCACAAGACAAGTCTTCATCTACTGCGACTTAGGTGTGCGACCTGGGACATACTGGACTGACCCGCAGGATTTCCACTTGACCCAACTGAGCCGGGTCAGTACCCAGTTTGTCCTGGGCTGACCCGGTCCATTAGCACTAGGTATATATAGTTTTTTGGGAGAAAAACCCAAGTAGATCATCTTCTCTCTTAGTTTCTCTCTAGTTTTCTTTCCTTTTTAGTGTAAAAACGTTTTGGATTAAGAGAGATCTCAAGGATTTAATCAATCTAAGTCTGTTTGTCATCATCTCATCATTTCATTTCTGCTTCTAATCATGATTAACATCATCTCTTGCAAAAGATTAGATGTGTTCTTCATGATTAGTGAGTAGTCATCTTTTAAACTTCTAGGTGTGTAGATTAGGGTGCTTAGATGTTTGATTGGTGATGTTTAGGGTTTAGATTCTCATTCCATTTCCTTAGTTAGTTGCTCCTAATGCCAGATTTCCTTGGGAAAGTGAAATCTGGGTTCATAGGCATTTCATGCACCAAAAGTGTTTGATGAAATGCCTGAATGAGCTAACTTAAGGGTTTATGCCTTTTTCATCATGGGAATGATTTGTTAAATGCATGAATGACATATTAGAACTGTTTCTTAATGCTCATTGATTCATATTTCACAAATGATGATTTGGTTTGAAAGTGGATTAGTGTAGAGACTAATGCCTTCATGAGAGGATTAGTCTAGATTAGAGTTCTAAGTTGAAATGTTTGAGATCATGTGATTGCTTGTTATGTCTTTCTGTATAAGATTCAGTCTTCTTGGTTGAGAGATTGTTTGGTCACTTATTAGGCTTGATGCATTATGCTTGCTGATTGGTTGATTATATCTAATGGTTGTTAGACTTGATTAAGTGATTTGCAAAGGGATTATTGTCATGGGAATGAATTAATCTGATTAAGAAGCCTAGACTAAAGAGTAGCAAGTGTTGCATTATGTTCTTAGCATCATGATTCAATATCTAAAGCACCCTAATCAATGATCACATCTAGAGGTTTAGCTTTTATCATTTGCTTAATCACCATCATCTTGTTTTGTTTGCTTGCTTAGTTCATTAATCATAGCTTGTTTGTTTCTTGTTTTATGCTTTCTTGTTGCTGGTTTCACAAAACTCATCTTTGATTACTTGACTTAAGAACCTATCACATAAACTAGTGCCTAACTACCACACATATGGATTGACACCCCTTATACTACTTTGACAAGGGGATTGATAACCCATCTAAGGCTTTAAAAACCTTAGTTATCAATTGGCGCCGTTGCCATATTGTGTGGGGATTGTTAGCATTAGTTTCTGATATAGTTTTTGAGATCAAGTTTATTTTGTTTTACTGATCACCTTTCAAGCTCTGTCTTTGTTTTCAGGTTTATGATCACAAGAAGCCAAGCCAGAAGACAAAGAGAAAGAGCTGTTCACTTGGAGAGGTTAGGAATGAATCAGCAAGTTGGGAATGAGCATCAGGCTCAAGAAGCTGATCAAGGTCAAAGAGCTGGTAATGGGATTGGAATTCAGGCTCAACAGGCTCAGGTCCATCAGGGACACGCTCAGGGTAACCAGAACCAAGACCGACCTCAGGTTAATCCACCACAGCCCCACCCAAACCCACCCATACGTCATCAGCCCCAACCAGTCTTTGTTGGTGAGAATGACCGAGCTTATGCACACCAGTATGGAGCAGGAATCAGGCCACCTCCTGTCCAAAACAACAACTTTGAGGTGAAGGCCTCTTTGATCAATATGGTTCAGAATCAGAAGTTCCATGGCTTACCTATGGAGGATCCCTTGGAGCATCTGGATCAGTTTGACAGAGTTTGTGATCTCACTAAGATCAATGGGGTATCTGAAGACAGTTTCAAACTGAGATTGTTCCCATTCAGCCTTGGAGATAAGGCACATCAGTGGGAAAAGAACCTCCCAAGAGGATCCATCCACACATGGGAGCAATGCAAGATTGCCTTTCTATACAAGTTCTTCTCAAGCTCAAGGACTGCAAAGCTAAGGAACCAGATTTCCAGCTTCACTCAACATTCTAATGAGACCTTTGGAGAAGCTTTGGACAGGTTTAGAAGCTACACAAATAAGTGTCCACATCATGGCTTTTCAGAAGCCTCTCTCCTTAGCACTTTGTATAGAGGAGCTGTTCCTAAGATCAGGATTCAGTTGGACACAGCATCAAATGGAAATTTCTTGGCAAAAGAAATCAATGCAGCTATGGAACTTGTTGAGAACTTAGCCATGAGCCAAGACACTTATGGGGAAGATTATGATAGAAGCTATAGAGGAGAAGATTCTGGTAGACACCAAGAGCTGGAAGAGAAGTTTAAAGTGTTAAATATAAAGCTTGACAAAGCCCTAGCTGCCACTCAAAAGCCTATACACTATGTGAGTGAGGAGAAGAGATGCTTCACAAATATCAATGAAGAGGGTCTCACTCAAGAGGAGTTGCACTTCATTGGAAATCAAAACAAGTTCAATGGTTACAACAACTTCAACAACCACCAGAACTTGTCCTATAGGAGCAACAATGTGGCCAACCCCCAAGACCAAATATACCCTCCTCAAAGCTTTGTTCAACAGAATCAGTACCAAGGTAACTCCCAAGGTCAACAGGGTTTTCAGCAACCAGCGGTTCAGAATCAAGGGAATAGCTTCACAAATCAAGTCAGCCTACAGCCAAAGGCTCCACCTCCTGGTTTTGGCCCACCAACTGTTCAACAAAGTACTTTGCCCGGATATCCTAC
>NW_006256877.1:744967-839621 GCF_000478725.1 Eutrema salsugineum | reverse complement strand
TATTCCATTAGCCCCGGAGCCACTCGAAGACGGCCAGCAAGTCACGCGACCGCAGCCAACAGCCCATTTCCCGCGGTCACAAGCCTCCCGACCACGGCCAATGATAACTAAGAGTTTTGAGGCTCTTAGATGGGTTATCAATCCCCTTGTCAAAGTAGTATAAGGGGTGTCAATCCATATGTGTGGTAGTTAGGCACTAGTTTATAAGATAAGTTCTTAAGTCAAGCTAATCAAAGACAGGTTTGGTGACAAGTAGCAAGTGAAAATATAAACAAGAAACAAACAAGTAATGATTAGTGAACTAAACAATTAAGCCAAACAAGATGATGGTGATTAAGCAAATGGTAAAAGCTAAACCTCTAGATGTGATCATTGATTAGGGTGCTTTAGAGATTTATTCATGATGCTAAGAACAATAATGCAATGCAAGTTACTCTTTAGTCTAGACTTCAAAATCAGATTAATTCATTCCCATGACAATAAACTCTTTGTAAATCACTTAATCAAGATTAATTCACCTTAAGCAAGATCAAGCAATCAACAAGCATAAAGTATCAAGTCTAATAATGACCAAACGGTTTCTATTTCAAGGAGACCGAATCTTACACAGAAAGCAGCAACAAGCAATCACATGATCTCAAAACCAATTAACTTAGAACTCAAATCTGGACTAATCCTCTCATGAAGGCATTAATCTCTACACTAATCCACTTTCAAACCAAATCATCATTTGTGAAATATGAATCAGTGAGCATTAAGAAACAGTTCTAATATGTCATTCATGCATTTAACAAATCATTCCCATGATGAAAAAGGCATAAACCCTTAGCTTAGCTCATTCAGACATTTCATCAAACACCTTGTGGGTGGAGAAATGACTAAAGTCTAGATCAGAGTGATGTGCAAAGATCTAGCATTAAGAGCAGCTAACTAAGAAAAGGAAATGAAGATCTAGAACCTAAACATCATAAACCGATCATCTAAGCACCCTAATCTACACACCTAGAAGCTTAAAAGATAACTACTCACTAATCATGATTAACACACCATTTCCTTTGCAAGAGGTGGTGTTAATCATGATTAGAAGCAGAGATGAGATGATTAGATGATAAGAAACAGCTTTAAGATGATTAAATCTGCTAGATATCTCTTGATCAAACTCGTTTTTACACTAAGAAGCAGAGAGAAAACAAAAAGAGGCAGATTAGAGGATAAGATAAAGCATAACTAGGGTTTTAGTCTCTAAAAACTATTTATATAAAAGGGTGTGGGCCGGGTCAGCCCAGGACAAACTGGGTACTGACCCGCCCTTTCTGGGTTGCTGGAGCCACCCCTCGCCATCTGAAGAAGTCTCACACCGAGGGCCATACACCAGGGGGTCATGTGCTGGGTTGAAACTTTGATGAACACTTGAAGAACATGCATGAGACTTGGCATTTGATCCGGTTAAAGCTTTGAAACGTGAAGAGGATTTGTTTGTGATCTGGGTTGGAGAGATGAGGACCTCGGCATACATGCCGAGGTGCCTGGTACCCGAGGTTTGTGTAACATAGGAGCTCGGCATAACATGCTGAAGGGTTCACACCAAGGTCTGCTTCAACACTTAGTCGTTTGGGGATCATTTTGGTGATCAAGGGAGCCTCGGCGTTGAAAGACCGAAGTCCTACCTCGAGGTATAGTCCCAAGGCTTCGTAAACATGCCTCCTCGGCATAACATGCGGAGGTATTCACGCCGAGGTAGGACACAACACTTAGCTTACAGTCGCATCTCTTAAAACCCGAATTGAGCAGCTTCTCTTCTGTTCAGTGTAACTTTCAGCTCGTAACTCCAAATGACCTGAAACCAGTTCCATGAGAAAGATAACTCATTCAGCTCGATCTTTGGTGAAGAAACTATCGGCGCTTGGGAAGTGGAAGGCTTCCTGGAGGGCTCATCTTCGCAATGCATTTACACGATTAGAGAAAGGCGTCTAGACATGTGTCCATTCCGGAGACGTTAACTTCTTGCTCATAGATCCGAATTGGATGATCTCGGACGTTATGGAAAGAGGACTCAAACATCTCTGATTCTTATGAAGACCCCGGAAACTGAATCTTCCTGGAAGTGCGCCGTCCTTCGCATTCTTCGGAGCTCATCGGATCGGTCCAAGACGGCAGCGAGACAGGGGTTTCTTCCGACAAGCTCAACTTTCTGCTCACGCGTCCGAATTCCATTATTCCACTTGATATGGAACCGTGATTGAATCCTCTCCAACTTTGGTGAGTCACCCGACAGCTGAATCGGACCGGAAGGTTCCCCGGACAGGCGATCATTCAGGAGTATCGGATTGCTCCGGAATGGATGCGAGACCTGTTCGTCTTCCGATTACCATATCTTTAAGCTCCGTGGTCTAAATGCTTTGATTCTAACTGTTCTGAACTCTGGACTCAATTATCTCCAACTTCTATGAAGACTCCGACAGCTGAATCGGCCGGCAAGATCTTCTGGTGACGCGATTTCGGAAATGTATCTACACCCGGGATTTTTGGCCGAGGGACTTGGCCGCGGTACGTGTTTTTGGCCGAGAAAGCTGCCCGCGGGAAGGATTTTGGCCGAGAACCTTCGACCTTCAGTACACCATTTTGCCGAGAAACCCAAAATTGCTCCTTTTCACCATTTTTGATCATTCCAACTCCATTTCTTCATCTGAATCACATCCTCCACTCCAAATTGGCTCCAAAAGCACCTGTTTAACACTCCAAACCATGCAAAACTCTCTTGGACCTAATGCATTCTTCTAAGTCCTAAAACAATGCCTAAAGACCTAAAATGCATGAGATAAGACATGATTTGGACTAAAATATGTACACTAAATGATGCAATTTATGAGTATATCAACTCCCCCACACTTATCCTTTGCTTGTCCTCAAGCAAAAAGAACAAATGAGAGAGAGAGGTTGAATGCATTGGGAGTTCATATTTCCTTTTAGAGAGAAGTGATCACAATGAGAATTCAAGTTCATGCTCAATTATGCAATGCAAAGCCATACTCAGATATATATCAACTCAACAAGAAATCTCCACAAGTTCTCCTCTCTCTCAACTCTTTCACATTCAATAAGCTTTTATCAGGTGAATCAAATGATGCAATGTTCAAATAGGCTGGCTTGGCTAGGGTAAGGTCATGAGATAAAAATGATCTCATCAATATTCAAGCGGGTGCAATGCAACAAGGATCTCTCTATGAACGACCAAACTTCGGCAGAATGATAAAGGTAAAAAGCAACCGATGCATACAAGGGCAAGACTCATCACACCCCACACTCCACTCAAAGCGTTTCTCACTTGCTCACCCTCTCAGAATCCTCACTCTTCACAATCGTTTTCTTTTCACTAGGGGACTCGCCTTTTTCTTTCATTTTCAAGCCTTGGTTTTCACTTATTCACACAGCTCTTTTCTTTCATAGCATATAGCCTCTTTTAGACACTTGAGCCTTTGGCTTCTTTTCATTTCAGAGCTTATCTTTTCACATCCAAGACTTAATTCATTTTCATTCATTCCCCTAGCTATTTCCACTCTCACTTTTCCACTCAGCTCACCTTTTTCCACTCACCAACAAGTCTTTTCCCCCACACTTATTTCTCACCAATACTCTTGGTTCCTTGATGTTGGAACATATCACTCAATGAGCCAAGCCCTTGTCGCTCTAAACCTAACACTTTCTGCCAAGTTCAGTCCAAGGTGGCCTTACAATTCACACAAGAACATTGGCTCGAAAGAAAGATGGGTTCAAGGTGAGGGAACTGATCCATGATGTGGATTCAGCTGCTTGAGCTAAGGAAGGAGGGTGGTAAAAGCAACGATTCTAGCTCAAGTATGTATGTCGGTATCCACAAGCCTATTCAAGCAATGCATCAAAGATATTTACATTTCAAGTTCAGGGTTATCACTTAGCTAGAGTTGAGTTCAATTCAAACTTGCTTCTTAGATTCAAATCGTTTCAGACTTTGCAAGCACAGAAAAAGATTCACAAGCATATTCAGTTCAAGTTTTCAAAGTGATGTACTCTCTAGAAAACCTATCATTACTCCCAGCAAGATGCAACCTATATGATGCAACTAGACTCGATCCTAAAAATGTGAATGCAACTAGAATGAACATTTTTTGTGAAAATTTTCTGATTAGATGCAACTACATGAGACTCAAGACTCAAAGTGGAAAATAAGATCAAAGAAAACATGATTAGTAAACACTAAACTCCTCCCCCACACTTAAATAACACAGTCCTCTGTGTTATAAAAGCATAAGAGAGAAGTGAAAGGCAAAAGCAAGAAAAATGCAAAATGAAAAATTAAGAACTAGATGCATTTGTACAATGAGTTTGGAGAGTTACCAGACTTGTTCATGAAGGAATGGAGGCATTGGACATGGAGGAGGATGCTGGTGTTTTGAACCCTCTGCTTGGACTCAAGTCTCTCAAGCGTCCCTTTTTGTTCATGCTCATTCAGGGACCCCTCTGCCTAGCCATGCCGAGGCTTCTATACCGAGGTGGACAAGTTTCTGTGTAAGTGGCAAGGGCACCTCGGTATTAGCTCAAGAACACCTCGGATTTGGCTCTCCAAGGCTTCTCACAGCACTTTGTTCTGTGAAGATCAAACATGAGACCTCGGTAATGATCATCTCGAGGTGCTTGGCCGAGGTCTCAGGTTCACTGCTTCTTTGAATCATAAGGCCGCCACCTTTAAGCTCCTCTCTGCACTTGTTCCTTCAAACCATTGAGCAAGAACGCTTTCTAGAACCTGAGATCACTTAGCAAACCCATCAAAACGTTCTGAAGATACTAAAGAAAAGATTAAAATGACTATATACAAGGATAAGCTTGGGGTGTCTCCCAAGAGCACTTTGTTTAAAGTCACTAAGTTTGACTTTGTAAAACCTTTTTTAATGAGGGAGAGGAGGAGCTTTGATGCTCCTTGTCATGTCCATGAATTCAAGCATGAGATCCTTGTTCATCAGCTCTTGAACACCACCAGATCCCTTGTCTATGAGTTCTTGTGTGAGGATAGCTCTGACTTTGGCAAATGGTCTTGATCTTCCATTGCCTTTAACTCTGTATTCCACAGCTCCACCATCAAACTTCCATGGAGTGAGAGTTAAGACTTGAGAAGAAGACCCAAGAGTGAATGGTTTAATGCGTTTTGGGCTCTTGTCTTTGTACTCTGAACCATTGCCTTTATTGTTGCTGATCTCTTTCTCACCTGGTGTGGGAGGTGGAGATTCCAAGCAATCCTCATCATCACTAAAGAACTTCTCACCATCAATGAACTCAAGATCAAGCTCTCTTTGGTGTTCTTTCTTTTTCTCACAAGTAGCAAAAGGCTGATCCTTCTCTTTCATTCCACAAGTCCCCACATACGTCATCTCAAAGTTTTGAAACTCATCACAGAGACTTAGAGACACATAAGCTGGCGGTTCAATAGCTTTTTCTTCTTTCTGAAGCTGTTGTTCGGCCTTCTCTTCAGCAGTAATCTGAACTTTGTCTCTAGAAGCTCCATGGATGTCTTTTATAGCGAAAACTTCAGTTCCAAGGGTCACCTCTCCACTGAGTTGCTCAATGTCCTCATTGTCTTGTGAAGAAAGACCTCTAAGAGCAATGTCTTCTTGTGGACTAAAGAGTACACGTTCTATCTCCCTTCGGCAGCTTCATGATCTTTGCTCTCCATGTGATTCACTTGAGAGGTTAAACTCTCTATTTTGTTGTGGAGATCATTGTATGAACGCTTTACTCTTGTTGTGAGCTCATCTTGTCCCTTCAGAAGTTGTTGGAACATGCTGTTCAGCTCCATTTCTTGAGTCTTTGAAGCAGCTTGCCCTTGTGGAACAGACTCTTGCTGAAAACGAAGCTCCACCTCAGTTTTACCATCTTGACAATCTTCAGTATCAAGCTCTTTGTATCTTTCATTGCTCTTGGCCAAATTCTCAACAAGTAGCTCTCCTTGTTCTATGGTAAGAGTTGCAAAACGCCCATTGCTAGCTGTATCCAATGTCCATTTATGCTCTCTTTCAACTCCCCAATAGAAGATACCAAGGATAGCTTCTTGTTGGAACCCATGATGGGGACAATCTCTAGTGTAGCCTTTAAGTCTCTCCCATGCTTCATCAAAGGTCTCATGGATTCTTTGTTTGAAGCCCAAGATGTCTTTCCTAGCTTGGATAGTCCTTTGTATTGGATAAAACCTTTGGAGAAAGATCAACTTGCAATCATCCCAAGAATTTACCAAGTGGGATGGTAATGTTCTCTCCCATTTGCTTGCCTTTTCTCCAAGTGAAAATGGGAACAAGATCAGCTTGATACTGTCGTGGGGCACTCCTCCAGTCCTAAATGTCTGACACAACCTCTCAAAGCAATCCAAATGATCATATGGATTCTCCATGCCTGACCCCAAGAACTTAGTTTCTTGAATCAACCTAACCAAGCTTGCTTTGATCTCATAGGCCACAGCTTCAATTGGAGGAGGATGGATTCCATACCTCTTTCCATGACAACAAGGAGTGTCACAGCTTCCAACTGTTGGCGTTTTCTTTGGAGCTTGGGTCAGTGCTGGAGGCAGTGCTTGAAGTCGTGGCTGTTGTTGAGGTTTTGGGACTGGAATAATGCTCTTGTGGACGTCCATCTCCAACAGCTCAATAGAACGTGTCTTTCCATTTCTCTTCTTGTGAATTTGGTACCTTTCAAAGCTCAAGAGAATCAAGGAAGACAAGTTAGTAACAATGAAAAAGAGAAAATTGATCATCTCAAAGAGATGCATGCTCTTAGTTATATACATTAACATGGTGAAAATAAAAGCTTAGTAAAACAAAAGAAAAAAATGACTTGATCTCAAGAAGATCCAAAGTTCTAATGCTAGAATGAATCTCCAATTGGCAACGGCGCCAAATTGATAGCAGGAATTTTTCAATCCTTGATCAATTCCTCAACTACTCATGTCATTGTAGCACTTGAGGTATCAATCCAAATGGAGAGATTCTAGACACTAGAACTATGAGGAGTTATCTTAATTCAAGTCTAACAAGCAGATGAGTTGGTAACAAGGTGATCTAAAACATAAAACAAACAAAAAAACAAGCAGTAATTTAAGAACAAGCAACAAGACAACAAAACAAAGACTCAGATTCAAAACAAAGAGAAAGCTAAACCTCTAGATGTGATCATTGATTAGGGTGCTTTAGAGATTTATTCATGATGCTAAGAACAATAATGCAATGCAAGTTACTCTTTAGTCTAGACTTCAAAAGCAGATTAATTCATTCCCATGACAATAATCTCTTTGTAAATCACTTAATCAAGATTAATTCACCTTAAGCAAGATCAAGCAATCAACAAGCATAAAGTATCAAGTCTAATAATGACCAAACGGTTTCTATTTCAAAGAGACCGAATCTTACACAGAAAGCAGCAACAAGCAATCACATGATCTCAAAACCAATTAACTTAGAACTCAAATCTAGACTAATCCTCTCATGAAGGCACTAATCTCTACACTAATCCACTTTCAAACCAAATCATCATTTGTGAAATATGAATCAGTGAGCATTAAGAAACAGTTCTAATATGTCATTCATGCATTTAACAAATCATTCTCATGATGAAAAAGGCATAAACCCTTAGCTTAGCTCATTCAGACATTTCATCAAACACCTTGTGGGTGGAGAAATGACTAAGGTCTAGATCAGAGTGATGTGCAAAGATCTAGCATTAAGAGCAGCTAACTAAGGAAAGGAGATGAGAATCTAGAACCTCAACATCATAAACCGATCATCTAAGCACCCTAATCTACACACCTAGAAGCTTAAAAGATAACTACTCACTAATCATGATTAACACACCATTTCCTTTGCAAGAGGTGATGTTAATCATGATTAGAAGTTGAGTTCAGATGATGAAATGATAAGAAACAGCTTTAAGATAATGAAATCTCTTAGATATCACTTAATCACGTCGGTTTTACACAGATAAGGAAAGAGAAACCAAAGAGAAACTAAGATAAAGGATAAGATAATGGATAACTAGGGTTTTAGTCTCTAAAAACTATTTATATAAAAGGGTGTGGGCCGGGTCAGCCCAGGACAAACTGGGTACTGACCCGCCCTTTCTGGGTTGCTGGAGCCACCCCTCGCCATCTGAAGAAGTCTCACACCGAGGGCCATACACCAGGGGGTCATGTGCTGGGTTGAAACTTTGATGAACACTTGAAGAACATGCATGAGACTTGGCCTTTGATCCGGTTAAAGCTTTAAAACGTGAAGATGGTTTGTTTGTAATCTGGGTTGGAGAGATGAGGACCTCGGCATAACATGCCGAGGGGCTTGGTACCCGAGGTTTGTGTAACATAGGAGCTCGGCATAACATGCTGAAGGGTTTACGCCAAGGTCTGCTTCAACACTTAGTCATTTTGAGATCATTTTGGTGATCAAGGGAGCCTTGGTGTTATAATACCGAAGTCCTACCTCGAGGTATAGTCCCAAGGCTTCGTAAACATGCCTCCTCGGCATACATGCCGAGGTATTCACGCCGAGGTAGGACACAACACTTAGCTTACAGTCGCATCTCTTAAAACCCGAAATGACCAGCTTCTCTTCTGTTCAGTGTAACTTTCAGGTCATAACTCCAACTGTCCTAAAACCAGTTCCATGAGAAATATAACTCATTCAGCTCAATCTTTAGTGAAGAAACTATCGGCGTTTGGGAAGTGGAAGGCTTCCTGGAGGGCTCATCTTCGCAGTGCATTTACACGATGAGAGAGAGGCGTCTAGACATGTGTCCATTCCGGAAACGTTAACTTCTTGCTCATAGATCCGAATTGATGATCTTGGACGTTCTAGAAAGAGGACTCAAATATCTCTGATTATCATGAAGGCCTCGTAAACCGAATCGGCCTGGAAGTGCGCCGTCCTTCGCATTATTCGGAGCTCATCGGGTCGGTCCAAGACGGCAGCGAGACAGGGGTTTCTTCCGACGAGCTCAACTTTCTGCTCACGCGTCGGAATTCCATTATTCCACTTTCTATGGAACCATGATCCAATCGTCTCCAGCTTTGATGAAGCCCCCGACAACTGAATCGGACCGGAAGGTTCCCCGGACAGGCGATCATTCAGGAGTATCGGATTGCTCCGGAATGGATGCGAGATAGGTCTGTCTTCCGATTACCATATCTTTCAGCTCCGTGGTCCAAATGCTTTGATTTTAACTGTTCTGAACTCTTGACGCAATGTCTCCAACTTTTATGAAGACTCCGACAGCTAAATCCGACGGCAAGACCTTCCGGTAACGTAATTTCCGAGATGTATCTGCACTCAAGATTTTTGGCCGAGAAACTTAACCGCGGCACGTGTTTTTGGCCGAGAGTTCTACCCGCGGGAACGATTTTGGCCGAGAACCTTCGACCTTCAGTACACCATTTTGCCGAGAAACCCAAAATTGCTCCTTTTCACCATTTTTGATCATTCCAACTCCATTTCTTCATCTGAATCACATCCTCCACTCCAAATTGGCTCCAAAAGCACCTGTTTAACACTCCAAAACATGCAAAACTCTCTTGGACCTAATGTAATCTCCTAAGTCCTAAAACAATGCCTAAAAACCTAAAATGTATGCAAATGAAACATGATTTGGACTAAAATATGTACACTAAATGATGAAATTTATGAATATATCAGCTTCCTCCACTTCTAGGTAAAACCTGACTAGCATAAGGGTCTCCTCCGGTAATGCATCATCAATTGGGACCTGTTCTTCAATCCTCAACCTGGAGAGGTGATCTGCGGCTCCGTTTTCAATGCCTTTCTTGTCAAGTATCTCCATATCGAACTCTTGGAGTAATAGGATCCACCTCAACAACCTCGGCTTAGCGTCCTTCTTAGCCATCAGATATCTCAAGGCCGCATGATCTGTGTAAACTGTAACCTTTGATCCCACTAGATAACTCCTGAATTTATCAAATGCAAACACAATGGCAAGCATTTCCTTCTCGGTGGTCGCGTATTTTTCTTGAGCTGAGTCCAAGGTGCGGCTCGCATAGTAGATCACATGGAGCTTTTTATCTTTCTTCTGCCCCAAGACAGCTCCTACAGCATAATCAGATGCATCGGTCATCACTTCAAATGGTAGAGACCAATCAGGGGCTTGTACAATCGGTGCACTGATCAAAGCCTCTTTGATTCTCTTGAACGCTTCCTCACATTCTTCATCAAAGTTGAAATCCACTTCTTTGCACAATAACCTGGTCAAGGGCCTGGCTATCTTGGAGAAATCCTTGATGAACCGTCTATAGAACCCAGCGTGGCCAAGGAAGCTTCTTATTCCTTTCACAGAATTCGGGGCTTGTAAGTTCACCATCACCTCGATCTTGGCCTTATCCACCTCGATGCCTTTCTCTGATACCTTGTGTCCCAAGACAATGCCTTCTTGGACCATGAAATGACACTTCTCCCAGTTCAAGACAAGCCTATGCTCCTCACATCGCTTGAGAACCTGAGAAAGATTAGCAAGACATTCGGAGAAAGAGGAGCCGTATACGGAGAAGTCAGCCATAAACACCTCAACTTTCTCTTCAATTAGATCAGAGAAAATGTGCATCATACATCTTTGAAAAGTGGCCGGTGCATTACACAATCCGAATGGCATTCTTCTATAAGCATAAGTACCATAAGGGCAGGTGAATGTGGTTTTCTCTTGGTCTCTTGGATCTATTGGTATTTGGAAGAATCCAGAGTATCCATCGAGAAAACAGAAATAAGGATGATTAGCTAACCGTTCAAGCATTTGATCAATGAATGGTAAAGGGAAATGATATTTTCTTGATGCAGAATTCAATTTCCTATAGTCAATGCACATGCGATGGCCGGTTATAGTTCTTTGGGCTATGAGTTCATCCTTATCGTTTTTCACCACCGTGATCCCACCTTTCTTGGGCACAACGTGTACAGGAGATACCCACCGAGAGTCAGAGATTGGATATATTATCCCTGCCGTAAGGAGCTTTAGTATCTCCTTCTTAACCACCTCTTTGCGGTTCGGGTTAAGTCGATGTTGGTGCTCAATAGAAGACATGTCTTGGTCCTCCAGGTGGATCCTATGGGTGCATATATCAGGAGAGATCCCTCTAATATCAGCCAAGGAATACCCTATGGCTCTCCTGAATTTCCTTATTTCATTAAGTAATGCACGTTCCTCATGCTCAAGCAAGTTATCGTTTATGATCACAGGGAAAGTAGAGTTTAGACCTAAGAACGCATACCTGAGCCCTGTTGGTAGAGGCTTGAGCTCAACAGGGGGTGCGTCTGCCTCATTCCAATCGGCATCAAAGCTGCATTGGCCCTGAACAGCTTCCTCGGCCTTTTCCTTGTTCTCGCGCGGTATACCATCGGCCTCGGCACAAACTGTCATGGCCATGATATCCCGAGGTGTCTCCTCTGTTCCCGTGGATCCCTCGTTGTCTGAAATGTCGAGGCCACTCTTGCTGAGCTCCAAAAACCTCGCCTCAGCTCCAAGTTCCTTCGGTTGGTCCAAAAGAAGCTTGTACACCTCGCTTTCCTCGCTCAAGTACCCGTGCACGCTTTGTTCCCGTGTTAAGACCACTTGTAACGAATCCTCTGCGTTCAACTCTTCAAGGAGCTCATCAGCTAGCTCCTCCATTACCTCCACATAGAAAACCTGACCTCCAATGGTCGGTTTCTTCATCATCTCCTTCACATTGAACTTCATAGTCTCGGAACCGATGTGTAGTTCAATCATTCCTCCTCTCACATCTATTATTGCTCCTGCGGTCGCCAAGAACGGTCGGCCCAAGATGATAGGGTCTAATGGTTCCTCGTCCATCTCAAGAACTATGAAGTCCGTGGGGATTTCTATCTCACCGATCCTCAAAGGTAGATCCTCAAGCAACCCCACCGGTAATCTAACCGATCTATCAGCTAATACAAGAGAGATCTTGGCCGGCTTGTAGCTTTTGTATCCCAATCTCTTGGCCACCGTGTAAGGCATTAAGCTCACAGAAGCTCCAAGGTCACATAAACAGTTTGAGAACTTCAGGTGACCTAAAGCACACGGCAAAGTAAAGCTGCCCGGATCGGATAGCTTCCTTGGTATAGATCTCCTTTGTATTATTGCGCTGCACTCATGACTCAGTATCACCATACCCTGGAGCTCCTTTGTCTTGTTGAGGATCGTGTCCTTTAGAAACTTCCCAAGCTGGGGTATAGCTAAGAAAGCATCTATAATGGGTAAGGTGAGTTGCGTGTTCTCCAAGTGTTTCTCAAAGACCGCCTTGGCTTTGTCTAAGATTTTCTTTTTGAAACGCCCTGGGAACGGTATCTTGGCTTGATAAGGTGGTGGTGGAACATAGGGCTTCTCAAGCTCGGTTGTCTTTTCCACCTCTTTTCCTTTGTCCTTGATCAGTTCCTTCTCTAAGACCTCTTCTTTATGCGCATCATCCGAGGCTGCCTCCCCCTCTAGTTGCTCATTGGCCTCAATGAGCTTTGTCTTAGGCGTTGGAGTTTGTAATTCCTTACCACTCCTCAATGTGATGGCGTTCACATACTCTTTAGGGTTCGGCTCCGGTTTACTTGGTAAAGCCGGGCCTCTTGATGATGTAGATGCCTGATTTTGCTTAAGCTCCCTGATATCTTGCTGCATTTTCGCGTGCTGGCTCTCAACCCTTTGCTGGCCCTGTAACAGTTGTTGTAATATCCCACAGACATCGTTCCCCATCTGATTCTGACCCGTTCCCTGAATCTGTTGTTGATTACCCATCGGCTGCGGATTGAACCCTGGTGGAAACTTGTGTTGCTGCGGTTGGTTGTTGAAGTTGTTACCCTAAGATGCTTGATTCTGCTTAATGTAGCCGTGCTGCTGCCCACTGAACTGTTGCTTGGGCTGGAAGTTATTCGGAAAAGGGGTTTTTGGAGCATAGCTTTGGTGTTGTTGAGCAGGGTATACTTGGTCTTGAGGGTTAGCTACATTCGGGTTTCGATAAGAGAGGTTGGGGTTATTGCCGTGGTTGTTAAACCGCTGATACCTTTGCTGATTCCCTATGTAGTTCAGCTCCTCCTGAGTTAGACCATCTTCATTAACATTGTCAAAACTTGGCCCTTGCTCATCAAACTCGCCTACAAAGTGTATTGGCTTTTGAGTCGCCATCAAAACCTTGTCAAGCTTGCTCTGAAGCTCTCTTATATCCTTTTTCATATGCTGTTCATCACTAGATCCCTCTGTACGGTTTGCTCTATCAAAGTCCTCACCATACGTGTCATTGGACATGGCTAGGTTCTCGACTAGTTCCATTGCTGCATTGATCTCTTTCCCAAGAAAATTTCCATTTGAAGCTGTGTCGAGTTGGTTTCTGATCTTGGGGAGTGCACCTCGGTATAAAGTACTCAAGAGGGATGCCTCTGAGAAGCCGTGGTGTGGGCATTGGTTAGTATAGCTCCTAAACCGTTCCCAAGCCTCACTAAAGCTCTCATTGTTGTGCTGCGTGAAACTTGAGATCTGATTCCTGAGCTTAGCCGTGCGTGATGTGGAAAAGAACTTTGATAAGAACGCCAGTTTACACTGCTCCCAGGTTTGTATAGAGCCCCTCGGTATATTCTTTTCCCACTGGTGTGCTTTATCACCGAGGCTGAAAGGGAACAAGCGTAGCTTGAAGCTATCTTCGGAGACGCCATTTATCTTGGTTAAGTCGCAAACCCGATCAAATTGATCTAGATGCTCGAGAGGGTCTTCTCCAGCCAGACCGTGGAACTTGGAGTTTTGCACCATATTGAGCAGGGAAGCTTTAACTTCAAAGTTGTTGTTTTGAACTGGTGGACCTTGAATCCCAGCTCGGTATTGGTGCGCATTAGCTCGGTCATTCTCTCCAACACAAATTGGAGGGTGTTGTCTCTGAACTTGTGGCGGTGGTGGATGAACATGATGGGCTTGTTGCTCATTTCTGTTTGATTGGTGTTGGTTTTGCTGAGCAAGCCGTTCGTTTCTTTGAGCCTGTTGCTGATTAACATAGGGTTGTTGTTCATTTCTTCCTACCTGCGCCTGATTAGCCTGAGCTTGGTGCTCGGCCGCCTGAGCCTGTTGCTCCATTCGCTGTTGTTCTGCCATTCCAAGTCTGTCAAAGTGCCGTTCTCTCTCGCGAGCTCGTCTTTCTAATCTGTCGATGTTATCGTCGTATGGGAAAAGCGATCCTGTGCTCCGAGACCTGGTATTCATGCACCTGAAAACAAAACAAGAACTTGCAAAAGAATCAGTAAAACAAAAGAAAGAAAATTCTTGATCTTAAGAACAAACAAGAGGATAATGCTCCTACAAGTTGGCAACGGCGCCAATTGATAACTAAGAGTTTTGAGGCTCTTAGAAGGGTTATCAATCCCCTTGTCAAAGTAGTATAAGGGGTGTCAAACCAAGCTTGTAAACGAGACACTAGCCTATGTCATTTGTTCACTTAAGTCAAGACAAGAAGATAATAGTTTGGTGACGATGATTAACAGGCAAATAAGCAATAAAATTAAATAAAAGCAGAGATTTAAACTAATCAAGATGCAAACAACAAACAGGTGATTCAGATGATGATAATATGCGATAAGGGAAGAGACTCTAGACAAGATAATCGACTCGGATGCTTCCAAGCTAAACTAATGGGTTAATGAATTATTTTGTCAAGCGATTTCATTTAACTTTGAACTCAAGGCATGTTAATCTTCTCATGAAAGTATCAAACATCTAAACTGATCCTCCTTCATACCAAAATGTCATTTGAGAAGCACGAATCAATCAGCAATAAGATTCAGGTCAAATATGTCTTTTAAGAGAACAAACTATCACTCTCGCGATGAAAGACTCTTAAACCTTTAACCGAGTGGTTCAGACATTTCTACAAACACTTTTGATTCGAGATATGCCTCAGATCTGAACCTCAAGTGATATGCTTGGGTCCAGCCTAGAGATCTCGTCGGTTAAAGAATGAAACATGCAAGACTAGACACCTAAACCCACTAATCTATCTCGAAAGCACCCTAATCTACTTATCTAAAGCCGCTTAAACGACTACTCACTGATCATAACGAGGTCACTAAGTCCTTTGCAAGACGTGTAGCTGGTCATGATTAGGAGTTTAATGCTGATAATAAAATAAGAATAAAGAAAGAACAAGATTCAGATGCAAAAACGAGATATCGGATTAGATTAATCTGGTTTCACAAAAGAGGCAAGTTCTTAAACGTAAATGGAGATAAAAGATAAGATGATTAGGTTTTTGGTCCTAAAATGTATTTATAGTAAAGGGAAAGTGTCGCGGGTCAGCCCGGAACAAACCGGGTACTGAACCACTTCCTTGGGTTGATGGGTGAGTGCCACGGTGTGTCGGAAAGTGAAGCCAAGGTCTTCATGCCGAGGTGTGCACGTGAGTCAGGATCCAGATGAAGATCTCGTGAAGAACACGTCAGGAACATGCATGAACCCTAGTCTTTGATCCATCCTCACGTGTGTGTTCTTGAGCCATTCTGTTCTTGATTCTGGGTTCGTGACAAGGGACCTCGGGATAAAATGTCGAGGGGTCATGATGTCGAGATGCTTGGGAGAACACAGTCCGGCATGCACGCCGAGGTCATTACACAGAGGTGTACTTTCAACACTTAGTCGTTTCAAGCTTCAGTTCTTACGTATGCATGCCTCGATCTAATCATGCCAAGGCTTTGGCACGAGGTCTAGTCCAGAATACTTCCAAGATATGAGCCTCGACTTGAGTGATGCCAAGGTAAAGATACCGAGGCTTGTGAAAACACTTAGCGCGTATCGCAACTCATTTAGGCTTGTATCGACCATGTCACCTTCCGAAAGCAGTAACTTTCAGCACACGACTCCAGTTGCTCTGGAACCAGTTCCACAGTCAAGATGACTCAATAAGCTCGAACTTTGGCGAAGGGACCGTTGGAGCTTGGGAAGTGGAAGGCTTCCTGGATTTCATATCTTTGCACCGCATCGGATTCACCAAAAAATAAGCTTTTGAACCAATGTGAACTCCGGAGACCTTATCTTTTGAACCACTGCTCCGAACTGAGCGATTCCGACTGTTCTGAGAAGGTACTTCATAGATCTCAGACTTTGATGAAGACAGGGCAGGCTAGTTTGGTCTGAAAAGGCTCCGTCCGCCGTGATCTTTGGAATCCGCCGTTTGGTTCTCGGATGCGCGTAATGCTGGTCCATCTTCCGGAAGCTGTATCTTTCTCCTAACTTCTCTGGAATCTTTGCTTGATTCTCTCCAACTTTGATGAAGACCCCGCCAACTGATTCGGACCGGAAGGTTCCCCGGATTGCTGATCTCTGAATTGCGCGGGCAAGGACAACTTTTGGTCGTAAAAACCTTCCCGCGGTAAGGAAAATGGACGAGGGCTGTGTACCGCGGTAAGCTTTTTGGTCGTAAAAATCCTTGCCTCGGTCAAAAACTTGTCTCGTGGTATTTTTGCACTCGATACTCGATTCTGGCCGATCGGTAAGGTTTTTGGCCGGTAATGAGCATCCGGTAAACATTTTGGCTGAGGTTTCCGACCAGCCGGTACGAGATTTGGCCGAGAAATTCCTCCAAGCGGTTTTCACCATTTTTGACCCTTTTCTTCACCGTTTTCTTTTCTGTTCCTCTTCTTAGGCTCCAATTGGCCTCCAAAGCTCCTGATAAAGACTTCAAAACATGCAAAAGTCTTTGGGACCTAATGCAAGCCCTAAGTCCTATTTTGACGCCTAAAGACTCAATTTACATGAGAAAACACATGATGAGGACTCTATAATGCAATCTAAATGATGTAAAATATAGACATATCAAAGGGACCAGAGCATCTAGACTTAAGTTTTCCAGGAAACAACTTAAGCCTAGAGTTGAACAGCAACACCAGATCACCATCCTTGAACTCCCTTTTCAGAATCTTTTGATCATGCAGAGCCTTGGTCTTCTCTTTATAGATCTTTGAGCTTTCAAAAGCCCCAAGCCTGATCTCTTCAAGTTCATGGAGTTGCATGACCCTTTTCTCTTGAGCTGTCTTGATATCAAAGTTCAACAACTTCACAGCCCACAAAGCCTTGTACTCCAACTCAACAGGAAGGTGGCAGCTCTTCCCATATAGCAGATTGAAAGGTGATGTCCCAATAGGAGTTTTAAAGGCAGTCCTATAAGCCCACAATGCATTATCTAGCCTTTTACTCCAATCTTTTCTGCTTGAGCTAACAGTCCTCTCAAGAATGGCCTTGATCTGTCTATTAGATACTTCAACCTGGCCACTAGTTTGAGGATGATAAGGAGTAGCTACCTTGTGTTTCACTCCATGCTTTCTCAGCAAACCCTCCAAAGTCTTTTTCACAAAATGAGATCCTCCATCAGAGATAACAACCCTTGGAACTCCAAATCTTGGGAAGATAATGCTCTTGAACAGCTTCACTACAACCTTGGAATCATTGGTAGGGGAGGCAATGGCCTCAACCCATTTGGACACATAGTCCACAGCAACAAGTATATACTGATTCCCATAGGATGAAATGAAGGGCCCCATGAAGTCAATCCCCCAGCAATCAAAGATCTCAACTTCTAGAATTGGGTTTTGAGGCATCTCACTCCTCTTTGATGTGTTCCCATGCCTCTGACAGGCATCACATGCTGAAACAACTAGCTGAGCATATTTGAACATTGTGGGCCACCAAAACCCACAAGAACCTTTGCCACAGTCTTGAATGCTCCCATGTGACCCCCAAAAGCTGAACCATGACACTCTTGCAACACAGGTTGCATCTCTTCCTCAGCAAGACACCTTCTATACAGCTGATCTTTGTTCAGGACATAGAGGTAAGACTCATCCCAATGGTATCTTTGAACTTCTCTGAAGAACTTCTTCCTGTGGTAAGCATCTAATTCAGGTGGTTCCACTCCACAAGCAAGATAGTTCACAATGTCTGCAAACCAAGGCATCCTCCTCTCTTGAATGCTGTCCACTTCTTCAAACTCCAAATAAGAATGGAACACCATCAGTGATTCCTCAGGAAGACTGTCATTAAGAGGCACTTCAGAGTCAATTCTCAGCCTAGAGAGATGGTCTGCAGCTCCATTCTCTATACCCTTTTTGTCCTGTACTTCCATATAAAACTCTTGAAGTAGAAGAACCCATCTCAATAGTCTTGGCTTAGCATCTTTCTTGGTCATCAGATACCTGAGAGCTGCATGATCAGTATATACAATGACTTTTGATCCCACCAGGTAGCTTCTGAATTTATCAAAGGCAAAGACTATTGCCAACATTTCCTTCTCAGTAGTAGCATACTTCTCTTGTGCAGAGTCAAGTGTTTTACTAGCATAGTAGATGACATGAAGCTTCTTATCTTTCTTCTGGCCAAGTACAGCTCTAACTGCAAAATCAGATGCATCTGTCATAACGTCAAAAGGAAGGGACCAATCTGGTGCCTGGACTATTGGTGCACTGACTAATGCATCCTTGATCATCTTGAAGGCCTCTTCACAGTCAGCATCAAAGATGAAATCAACTTCTTTACACAACAGCCTTGTCAAGGGTCTGGCTATTCTTGAGAAGTCTTTGATAAATCTTCTGTAAAAAACCCTGCATGCCCAAGGAAACTCCTTATCCCTTTGACTGAAGTGGGGGTTTGCAGGTTCACCATTACTTCCACCTTTGCTCTGTCAACCTCTATGCCCTTCTCAGATATCTTGTGCCCAAGAACTATTCCTTCCTGCACCATGAAGTGTCATTTCTCCCAGTTCAACACCAAGTTATGCTGCTCACATCTCTCCAAGACCTGTGACAAATTAGAGAGACAATCCGAGAAGGAGGAGCCATAGACACTAAAGTCATCCATGAACACCTCCACCTTCTCTTCAATAATGTCAGAGAATATATGCATCATGCAACGTTGAAATGTGGCAGGGGCATTACAGAGACCAAAAGGCATTCGCCTGTATGCAAAGCTGCCATAAGGGCATGTGAATGTTGTTTTCTCTTGATCTCGGGGATCTATGGGAATTTGGAAGAACCCCGAGTACCCATCGAGAAAACAAAAGAAGGGGTGGTTTGCAAGCCTCTCTAACATCTGATCAATGAAAGGCAAAGGAAAATGATCCTTCCTAGAGGCTGCATTGAGCTTTCTATAGTCTATACACATTATGTGTCCTGTGACAGTCCTAGTAGCTATCAGCTCATCCTTCTCGTTTTTAACCACTGTGATCCCACCCTTCTTGGGCACAACATGAACAGGAGACACCCATCTTGAGTCAGAGATTGGGTAAATTATCCCTGCCTCAAGAAGTTTTAGTATCTCCTCCTTAACCACTTCCTTAAGGTTGGGGTTAAGTCGTCGTTGATGCTCAATAAAGGACATAGATTGTCAGGAGAGATCCCTCTAATATCAGCCAAAGAGTATCCTATGGCTCTCCTGAACTTTCTTATCTCACTAAGCAATGTACTCTCTTGGTCCTCTAATAGGCTATCATTGATGATTACTGGATATGTGGAGTTTAAGCCCAAGAAGGCATACCTGAGCCGTGTTGGTAGAGGCTTGAGCTCAACAGGGGGTGCATCAGCCTCATTCCAATCCTGGTCCAAGCTGCTTTGGCTGGTGTCTGATCCTTTGATAGCAAAAACCTCAGAGCTACTTTGTTCCAGCTCCAAAAACCTTGTCTCAGGACCTAGCTCTCTAGCATTGTCCAAATACAACTTGTACCCTTCACTTGCTTCAGCTAAGAGCCCATTGTCTCCTTGTTCTTGAGTTAGAGCAGCTTGAAGAGGATCCTCAGTGTTCAGCTCCTCAAGCAACTCATCAGCCAACTGATCCATTGTCTCCACATAGAAACATTGACCTTCAATGGTGGGTTTCTTCATCATCTCATTCACATCAAACTTGAGCTTTTCAGACCCAAGTTGAAGCTCTATTATCCCACCTCTCACATCAATAATAGCTCCTGCAGTGGCTAAGAATGGCCTGCCCAAGATAAGAGCATCTACTGGTTCTTCATCTATTTCCAGCACAACAAAATCTGTTGGAACCTCAAAACCACCAATCTTGACAGGTAGATTTTCCAACATACCAACAGGCAATCTAACTGATCTATCTGCAAGGATAAGAGAGATCCTTGCAGGTTTGAAGACTCTAAAGCCCAGCTTCTTTGCTATGGAGAATGGCATCAAGCTGACTGATGCCCCTAGATCACAAAGACATCCAGAGAATAGAAGAGGTCCAATGGCACAAGGGAGTGTGAAACTCCTTGGATCAGTTAACTTCCTTGGAATGGACTTCTTCTGAATGATAGCACTGCATTCATGACTTAGTACCACCATGCCTTGAAGCTCTTTTGTCTTGTTCAGAATGGCATCATTAAGAATGCATCAATGAGAGGCATAGTGAGTGGTGTCTCATTGAGTGCCTTCTCAAATACAGCTCTTGCCTTGTCCACTAGTTGCTTCTTAAATCTCCCTGGAAATGGGAGCTTGGGTTGGTATGGAGGTGGTGACACATATTTCTTCTCTGGTTCTGGTTCCTTTGCTACCTCTTTACCCTTTTCTGTCCTTGGTCTCTCAGCAACTTGATCATCTTTTAAGGCTGCCTCCCCCTCAGTTTGATAATTGTCCTCAATGATCACATTGTTGTTCTCAATACCAGGTAACTCCTTTCCACTCCTCAGTGTAATGGCCTTAGCATATTCCTTGGGGTTGGGTTCTGGTTTTCCAGGTAGGTGACCTTGGTTCCTTGAGCTTGAGGCCTGGTTCTGCTTCAGTTCCTTGATTTCCTGCTGCATGGCTGCATTCTGACTTGCAAATATCTGTTGACCCTGAAGTAGTTGTTGCAGAATACCAACCATATCTGAACCCATCTGTGGCTGCTGCTGAACCATTGGTGGCTGAAACTGTTGTTGAACCGGCCCCTGCTGTTGAAACTGTGGTGGACCAAACCCTGGTGGTGCCTTTTGCTGCTGTGTACTGAAACTAGGACCTTGAAAAGGTTGCTGTTGCTGACCAAAACCTTGATTCTGAGCAAACTGATTCTTTGGTTGAAAAGATCCTTGAAAGTTGTTCTTGGGGACAAAGTTCTGTGGAGTTTGAGAATTAGGATATACCTGGTCTTGTGGGTTAGCTACATTGGTGTTCCTGTAAGAAAGGTTTGGATTGGCATTACCATACTGATATCTCTGGAACCTCTAATTCCCAATGTAGTTTAGCTCCTCCTGGGTAAGACCTTCTTCACTTATGTTCTCAAAGATTTGAGAAGGTTCCTCATACTCTCCAACAAAATGCATTGGCTTCTGAGTGGTGAATTTCAGCTTGTCCTATTCACTTCTCAACTCCTTAACTTCCCTAGTGAGCCTCTGTTCTGAGCTTGAACCTTCAGACCTATTTGATCTGTCATAGTCTTCACCATAAGTATCATTGCTCAGTGCTAAGTTCTCCACTAGCTCTAAAGCAGCATGTATCTCCTTTCCCAGAAAGTTCCCATTGGAAGCAGTATCCAGCTGGTTTCTAATCTTGGGAACAGCTCCTCTATAAACTGTGCTGAGAAGGGAAGCCTCACTAAACCCATGGTGTGGGCATTGGTTTGTGTAGCTCCTGAATCTCTCATATGCTTCACCAAAACTCTCATTGCTGTGCTGAGTGAAGCTAGAGATTTGGTTCCTCAGTTTTGCAGTTCTGGAGGTGGAGAAGAACTTAGATAGGAAAGCTTGCTTGCATTGCCTCCAGGTTTGAATGGAGCCCCTTGGAAGATTCTTTTCCCATTGGTGAGCTTTGTCACCAAGACTGAATGGAAATAGTCTTAGCTTGAAGCTGTCTTCTGAAACTCCATTAATCTTAGTCAGGTCACACACCTTATCAAATTGATCCAAGTGTTCCAAGGGATCTTCCATTTCTAATCCATGGAACTTTGAGTTCTGGACCATATTCAACAAGGATGCCTTCACTTCAAAGTTGTTGTTTTGCACAGGTGGTGCCTGAATTCCAGCTCCATACTGATGAGCATTGGCCCTGTCATTCTCTCCAACATATACTTGGGGTTGCTCATATCTCCTTTGCTGGTGTTGGAAGGGCTGATGTTGGTGGTGCACCTGTTGTCTTTGCTGTACATTGGCCTGATGCCTCTGTTGATGAGCTTGAGCTTGTCCCTGGTGGACATAAGCTTGTTGGTGATGCACCTGTACCTGATGAACATTACCCTGATTTAACCCTTGACCAACTCCATTACCAGCTCCATTACCCTGAGCCTGTTGCTCCTGAACCGGTTGTTCTATATCCACCACGTGCTCTCTTTGTTCTTCCATATCAGCCTGATCAATCTGTCTTCCACGTCTGTCCCTTCTCCTCCTTGGTACCAAAAGATTAATGTTGTCGTTGGGAGGGAAAGGTGGACCACAGCTTCTTGATCTGGACCTGGTGTTCATACACCTGAAATCACAAACAGAACTTGAAAGTAATCAGTAAAAAACAAGAAAGTAAGCACTTGATCTCAAGAACAGATCAGAGCTTAATGCTAAACAAACCACAATTTGGCAACAGCGCCAATTGATAACTAAGAGTTTTCAAGGCTCTTTATAGAGGTTATCAATCCCATGTCTTGTAGTACAAGGGGTTTATCATTCCAGATGTGGTGTTAGACACTAAACTATCTGATCAGGTTCTTAATTCAAGCAAACAAGAGTAGTTTTGATTATCTAAATACAACTACAAACTTAAACAGGATTAAAGACTAATGAAATGAGTAAACAAGAACTAAACGATGACAAATGATGAGAATGTATGAATGATGATGAGAAAGGTCTTAGACATGATAGTGGATTAGAGTGCCTTTAGTGATAAACTAATGAGCTGATGAATCATATGATCAAGCAAACCATTCAACATAAACATCTTTAATTAAGGTAATCCTCTCATGAAGGTATTAACTCCAATGCTAAAACAGTTTCTAACCCAATCATCATCAGTGAAACATGAGTTAACAAGCATTAAGAATCAGTTTAATCTGTCATTTAACCATATAGACAATCATTCCCATGATGAATAACACTTAAACCTCTAACAACCTTGGTTCATGCATTTCATCAAACACTTTTAGTGCATGAAATGCCCAGAATCTAGACCACATATGATTTGTATGGATCTAGCATAGAGAACAGGTTGTAGAGAATGGAATATGCATGATCTAACCCCTAAGCTCACTAATCTACAACTTAAGCACCCTAATCTACATATCTAAGACCTTAATATGAGATTACTCACTAATCATGATCAACACACTAGATCCTTTGCAAGATGTGTTGTTAATCATGATTAGAAGTGTGATTTGATGATAAGAAATGATAAAACAAGATAAAAAAAGACTCTTCAAATCGATATTAAGCTCAAAAGCAAAGTGTAACAAGTGGTCTTTCACAAAAAGGGAAAAGAGACTAAAAATGGATAAAAGGTTCTTTCCAAATTAGGTCTAAAAACTATATATAGATGCCTTGGACGAACCGGGTCAACCCGGAACAAACCGGGTACTGACCCGGCCTTTGTGGGTAAAGAAGGGGTTTGCCACGGTCTAGCAAGTTCTGGTCAGCCCGTGGCAAGTGGTCGTGGCAAAGTCTTGTATCTTCGTGTTCTTGGATGAATCTTGGTGCCACAGTCTAGCAAGTCTTGTCCAAAACCCGTGGCAAGTGGTCGTGTCAAACTCCGAAAGTTTGAGAAAAGTTGCCACGGTCAAGCCCTAGACCGTGGCCCTCAGACCGTGTCAATCGCCGAAGGTGTGTAAAAGTTGTCACGGTCAAGTCCTAGACCGTGGCATTCAAACCGTGTCAAGTGCCGAATGCTTGTAAAGTCCTTCCCAGCCAAATGTTTCTTTGCCACGGTCAAGTGTAGACCGTGGCATGAAGATCGTGTCAATCGCCGAAGGATTGCAATTAAGTGCCACGGCCAAGTGTGGACCGTGGCATTCCATCGCGGCATGTTTCACTTAGCTCGCATCATTCAGGGCTGTTTGGACCACTTCGCATTCCGGAGAGTGTAACTTCTGAGATACGTGTCCGAATTGAGTGATTCCGGTTGCAGAGGATATAGAACTCATATATCTACAACTTTGGTGAAGGAAGCTTCGGTGCTTGGGAAGTGGAAGACTTCCTGGAGGGCTCATCTTCGCAGTGCATTTACACGATCAGAGAGAGGCGTCTAGACATGTGTCCATTCCGGAGACCGTATCTTCCTGCTCATAGCTCCGAATTGAATGATCTCGGACGTTCTGGAAATAGCACTCAAATTTCTCTGATTCTCATGAAGGCCCCGGAAACTTAATTGGCCTGGAAGTGCACCGTCCTTCGCATTCTTCAGAGCTCATAAGCTTGGTCCAAAACAGCAGCGAGACAGGGGTTTCTTCCGACGAGCTTAACTTTCTGCTCACGCGTCCGAATTCCATGATTCCACTTGCTATGGAACCGTGATCCAATCGTCTCCAACTTTGATGAAGCACCGGCCAACTGAATCGAACCGGAAGGTTCCCCGGACAGGCGATTTCGGAAACGTGTCTGCACCCGGAGATTTTGGCCGATACAATCCACTCGCGGTACGTGAGAATGGCCGATAAAATCAACCCGCGGTACGCGTTTTGGCCGAGAAAAACCTTCCTGGTGCGCGAGAATGGCCGATAACCTCCAAAGACCCAATTTCACCGTTTTTCAAGCCTTGATCACCATTCCACCTCCTGGATTCATCTTTTCAGCTCCAAATACACCTGATAAACACTCAAAACATGCAAAGACTCATTGGGATCTAATGCATCTCCGAAGTTCTAAACCAAACCCTAAGGACCTAAAATGCATGGAATAAAACATGATTTGGAATGAATTTTGCAACCTAAATGATGCAAATTATGAACATATCAACATCTTATCTTCTATCTTAGTTTCTCTCTAATTTTCTTTCCCCTTTTGTTAAAAAACGAGTTTGTTAAGATATATCTGAAGAATTTAATCAATCTAAGTCTGTTTCTTATCATCTCATCATCTCATTTCTGCTTCTAATCATGATTAACATCATCTCTTGCAAAAGATTAGATGTGTTCTTCATGATTAGTGAGTAGTCATCTTTTAAGCTTCTAGGTGTGTAGATTAGGGTGCTTAGATGTTTGATTTGTGATGTTTAGGGTCTAGATTCGCATTTTATTTCCTTAGTTAGCTGCTCTTAATGCTAGATCTCTCATTATAAGCTTGATCTAGAACTTAGGCATTTCTCCACCCACAAGATGTTTGATGAAATCCCTGAAAGAGCTAACTTAAGGGTTTATGCCTTTTTCATCATGGTAATTGATATGTCTATATTATACATCATTTAGATTGCATTATAGAGTCCTCATCATGTGTTTTCTCATGTAAATTGAGTCTTTACGCGTCAAAATAGGACTTAGGGCTTGCATTAGGTCCCAAAGAGTTTTGCATGTTTTGAAGTCCTTATCAGAAGCCTTGGAGACCAATTGGAGCCTAAGAAGAGGAACAGGAAAGAAAACGGTGAAGAAAAGGGTCAAAAATGGTGAAAACCGCTTGGAGGAATTTCTCGGCCAAATCTCGTACCGGCTGGTCGGAAACCTCGACCAAAATGTTTACCGGATGCTCAATACCGGCCAAAAACCTTACCGATCGGCCAGAATCGAGTATCGAGTGCAAAAATACCACGGGACAAGTTTTTGACCGAGGCAAGGATTTTTACGACCAAAAAGCTTACCGCGGTACACAGCCCTCAGCCATTTTCCTTACCGCGGGAAGGTTTTTACGACCAAAAGTTGCCCTTGCCCGCGCAATTCAGAAATCAGCAATCCGGGGAACCTTCCGGTCCGAATCAGTTGGCGGGGTCTTCACCAACGTTGGAGATAATCAAGCAAAGATTCCAGAACAGTTGGAATAATCCAATTCGGACCAGTGGAGAGAAAGATATGGCTTCCGGAGCGTTCACCAGCCTTGCGCGTACCCGAGAACTGAACGGCGAACTTCAAAGATCATGGCGGACGGAGCCTTTCCTGTCCGAACTAGCTTACCCGGTCTTCATCAAAGTTCGAGATCCATGGAAGATCTTCTCCGAGCATTTGGAATCGCTCAATTCGGAGCAAAGGTTTGGAAGATAGCGTCTCCGGAGTTCACATCGGTCTAAAAGTCTATTTTCCGGTAATTTCAATGCGGCGCAAAGATGTGAAATCCAGGAAGCCTTCCGCTCCCCAAGCTCCGATGGTTTCTTCACCAAAGTTCGAGCTTATTGAGTCATATTTACTGTGGAACTGGTCCCAGAGCAATTGGAGTCGTGTGCTGAAAGTTATCGCTTCCGGAAGGTGACATGGTCGATACAAGCCTAAAATGAGTTGGGATACGCGCTAAGTGTTTTCACAAGCCTCGATATCTTTACCTTGGCATCACTCAAGTCGAGGCTCATATCTTGGAAGTATTTTGGACCAGACCTCGTCCCAAAGCCTTGGCATGATTAGATTGAGGCATGCATACGTAAAAACTGAAGCTGGAAATGACTAAGTGTTGAGAGTACACCTCGGTGTAATGACCTCGGCGTGCATGCCGGACTGTGTTCTCCCAAGCACCTCGACATCATGACCCCTCGACATTTTATCCCGAGGTCCCTTGTCATCTTATCTCTTATCTGTTTTTAGCTTTAAGAACTTGCCGCTTTTGTGAAAACCAGATTAATCTAATCCGATATCTCGTTTTTACGTCTGAATCTTGTTCTTTCTTTATTCTTCTTTTATTATCAGCATTAAATTCCTAATCATGACCAGCTACACGTCTTGCAAAGGACTTAGTGAGCTCGTTATGATCAGTGAGTAGTCGTTTAAGCGACTTTAGATAAGTAGATTAGGGTGCTTTCAAGGTGGATTAATGGGTTTAGGTGTCTAGTCTTGCATGTTTCATTCCTTAACCGACGAGATCTCTAGGCTGGATCCAAGCACATCACTTGAGGTTCAGATCTGAGACATATCTCGCATCAAAAGTGTTTGTAGAAATGTCTGAACCACTCGGTTAAGGGTTTAAGAGTCTTTCATCGTGAGAGTGATAGTTTGTTCTCTTAAATAACATATTTGAACTGAATCTTATTGCTGATTGATTCGTGCTTCTCAAAAGATATTTTGGTATGAAGGAGGATCAGTTTAGATGTTTAATACTTTCATGAGAAGATTAACATGCCTTAAGTTCAAAGTTAAATGAAACCGCTTGATAAAATGATTCATTAACCCATTAGTTTAGCTTGGAAGCACCTGAGTCGATTATCTTGTCTAAAGTCTCTTCCTTTATTACATATTATCATCATCTGAATCACCTGTTTGTTGTTTGCATCTTGCTTAGTTTAAATCTCTGCTTTTTATTTACTTTTATTGCTTATTTGCCTGATTATCATCGTCACAAAATTTTTACCTTCTTGCCTTGACTTAAGTGACAAATGACATAGGCTAGTGTCTCGTTTACAAGCTTGGTTTGACACCCCTTATACTATTTTAAAAAGGGGATTGATAACCCTTCTAAGAGCCTAAAAACTCTCAGTTATCAGGAATGATTTGTTAAATGCATGAATGACATATTAGAACTGTTTCTTAATGCTCATTGATTCATATTTCACAAATGAAGATTTGGTTTGAAAGTGGATTAGTGTAGAGATTAATGCCTTCATGAGAGAATTAGTCTAGATTAGAGTTCTAAGTTGAAATGTTTGAGATCATGTGATTGCTTGCTATGTTTTTCTGTGTAAGATTCAGTCTTCTTGGTTGAGAGATTGTTTGGTCACTTATTAGGCTTGATGCATTATGCTTGTTGATTGCTTGATTATATCTAATGGTTGTAGGCTTGATTAAGTGATTAGCAAAGGGATTATTGTCATGGGAATGAATTAATCTGATTAAGAAGCCTAGACTAAAGAGTAGCAAGTGTTGCATTATGTTCTTAGCATCATGATTCAATATCTAAAGCACCCTAATCAATGATCACATCTAGAGGTTTAGCTTTTATCATCTTTATTATCACCATCATCTTGTTGAGCTTGCTTTAATTACTTCCTTATCATTGCTTGTTTGTTTCTTGTTTATGATTTCATTTGTTACTTGTTATTAAAAACCTGTCTTTGATCACTTGACTTAAGAACTTATCACATAAATTAGTGCCTAACTACCACACATATGGATTGACACCCCTATACTACTTTGACAAGGGGATTGATAACCCATCAAAGAGCCTTGAAAACTCTTAGTTATCACTCCCTCAGACCAATCCAGCAATCTATCCTACTCCATGGGGTCTTCAGCCCCATCTCTAAGTCCTTGAGAAGGTAACACTCCACCCTTGTAAATATGCATCTAGTTTAGCTTATTTTCTCTTTGCATTTTGTGATTTTGCTTTGCACTTCTCCTTCATGCTTTTATAACACAAGGGACTGTGTTATCTAAGTGTGGGGGAGGGGTTTTGTGTTTACTAATCATGCTTATTCTGCTCTTATTTTCCTTTTCACTTTGAGTCTCATTCTGCATTCATCTAAAACCAAAAAAATTGAAAAATCTGAAAAAAAATGCTCATGTAGTTGGATTCACATTTTAGGTTGAGTCTAGTTTGCATTTTCATATAGGTTGCATCATATTGAAATGGGAGTAATGATAGATTTTTTCTTGAAGAGTGTATCATTTTAAGAGTTTGGTCCTTTAATGCATTGCAAAACTGGTATGAAATCAAGTGTGAACCATGCTTTGAACTGGTGTCTCAATACTTCTGTGCTAGCTGAATCAAGTTGTGAATAGCCTCAACCTTGCTTAAGTGAGAACCCTTGAATTTGACATCTAATTATCATGTTTGTGCATATCATTGTGAATTCATGGGTACCACATACATATTTGAGCTTTCTTACCTCTTTTAATCACTCTTGCTAGCTCAAATAGCTGATCTCTCATCTTGAGACAGTTCCCTGCCTTTAGCCAAACCTTTCTTTGAAGCCTAAACACCCTTCTTGTGTGCATGATTTGTGAGGCCTTGTTTCTAGTAGACTTGGTAAAAAGTGTTGGGTTTAGAGCGACAAAGATAGTGCTGCATGTAGACACTAGTCCAACATCAAGGGCTAGTCTAGGTTTAGGTGAAAGTGAGAGCATTGATTTTGAGTGTGTGAGCTGAAAAGAAAAAAATCTGAGTGATGAAAATCGAAAGAGTCGGATTGGTTAGGGGAATGGATGGTTAAATGAAAGAAAGTGAGTGTGTGCTGGAATGTAAAGCTCATGTGTTGAAATGAAAAGAGTCTCATGAAAAGAAAAAGAAAAGATTCAAAAAAAAAAAGGCTGGGTTAAGGAAGAGCTTGTGTGTTAAAGAAAAGAAACTCACTAAGTGGTTGTTAAAGAAAGAATCCCCCTAAGAGATGAAATGAAGAGAGTGATGGGAGCTGATTGAGTGTCAAAGGCAAAATTCCATTTGGGGTGAGTAGGCTAGAGAAAGAGTCTTGAGAGGTTTAAAGTTGAGTGTGAAAAGCATTTTGGGTGTGGGGTAGATGCAGTTCTATCTTTGTATGCATCCATTGATTTTTACCCTTAGCATTTTACTGAAGTCTACTAATTTTTGAGTGATCTCCTTGCATGGAGTACCAGTTACTTGATTGAGATCATTTTAATCTCAAAACCCAGTCCCAAGCCAAATGAATTCACTTGATTTGCATGAACATGATCCACTTGAAACTTTAAATGAATGTCAAAAGGTTTAGGTTAGGAATGCTTGTGAAGGTTGGTGCTTGAGTTTGGTTTATTTGGTGACAAGTATAGCTAATTTTTATGAGTAAACCAGTTTGCATTGCAGTCTAGAATTGGTAACTTGAACAATGAGCTTTGAATTCTTTTAATGATGATCTATCTTTAAAGAAATATGAACTCCCATGTATTCAACCTCTCTCTCTCATTTGTTCTTGTTTGCCTGAGGATAAGCAAAGGACAAGTGTGGGGGAGTTGATATACCCATATTTTGTCATGATTAGGATTGCATTTTTGTCCAAATATTGAGTCTCATGCATACATTTAGCTAGTTTTATTAGAGTTTGTCTTTGGTTCTAGCTTTGTTTAAGATTTGCATTAGGTCCTAGAGTGCCTGTATTTTTGGAGTGTTCTCAGGTCATTTGGAGACTTTTGGGAGCAACTTGGAGCTGGGATCATGGAGGACCCCTCACCTGTGTACAGCAACCCGGACAGATGGTTTGGTGCAGACGAGACCTTCACTTTGATCGGGTTGGACGAAGGACTTGCAATGCGAGTCAACCTCCGCTGTCTTCATCAAGAATCAAGAGGAATGAGTCTAGTATCCGGAAGACTTAGAATCAGACGATTTGGAGCCGTGAACTGGGAGATATCGCCATCGGAATGAACACATGTCTCGCGGCCCGATCAGGTCTTACGCAATGCGCCTCAATGAACCGACGAGACAGGGGCTTTGCCAATGTCATACGGGGTTGAGCCCTTCCCCAAACTTGGAGCTAAGGACGTCATCTAGTTCGTGGAAGTGGAAGATTGAGGTTCGGACCAGTGAAGAAGGAGTTATGAAGGGTTTGGTGCAAGCGGTCTACATTCATATCGAGAAGGAGTACCGACCAAAATCTGGTCGGTATTATCTTGGAACCTTGACGATTTTGGCTGACTTTTCGAAGCCAAAATGCCGAAGAATTATTGACATCCTGCACCGACTGAATCCTGCTCGGTATTGATCCCCCGACGCTGTCCTTAACGCCGCACCGAGTTGAGTTCAGCTGGTGTTGCGCCTCGGTGTAACCACTCTCAGATTGCCGAAGAAATATCGACGTCCTGCACCGGCCAAAATCACCTCAATATATTCTCACTTCATGACGTTTTTGTGGGCCTTTTTGGGGCCAAAACGGAGTTTGTCCTAGGTTGGCCTAGCAAGAAACCCTCCCTATATATATGTTTTAGGCATTATCCAAAAGACTAAGATTTATTCTCTTTGTTTTCTTTGCCTCTTTTGTGAAAAACCTAAACTTTGTAAGAGAGATCTTCATTTTCTGGGTTGAATCAAGAGAGTAATTAGGGTTTAAAGCTGAAATCCATCATTATCTATCATCTACATCTTCATTTTCTACCCCTTTGTGAGTTTTAATCAGAGAGATTGAGATATTTATGTGTTTAAAGCTGCAAACCCATCATCGTCCATCTTCTCCATCTCCATTTATCATCATTAATCATGCCAATCTTCTCAACTTGCAAAGGTTTAAGAGAGATTAGTATGATTAGTGAGTAGTTTAGCTTAATGAGGTTCTAGATGTGTAGGTTAGGGTGCTAAGGTGTTAGATTAGGAGTGCTTAGGGCTAGATTCATTGGTTCATTTCTCTAAACAGCTGTTCTCTAGGCTAGGTCCTTGCACATCACTTGTGATATAGATTCTGGGAATTTCATGCATCACAAGTGTTTGATGAAATTGCTGAAAGAGCTGTATTAGAGGTTTAAGCATTTTCTGCATGATGATGTTTTGTTATTTGCTTGAATGATCTTTTAGAACTGTTTCTTAATGCTCATTGATTCATATTTCACAAATGATGATTTGGTTTGAAAATGGATTAGTGTAGAGTTTAATGCCTTCATGAGAGGATTAATCTATATTAGAGTTCTAAATCCCTTGAATCATGTCTCATCATTGTCATTAGCATTCCTGATTTAGCATCAAAGCACCCTAGCAAACTATCATGTCTAGAATTTCATGCTTCCATCATCTCATACTCACACCACTTGTCATTTGCTTGTTTAAGTATAGCATTAGCTTTAATTCATGTTTTAAGCTTGTTTAGTGGAAGTAACATCCAAAACTTGCTCATTTGGCTTGAATTAAGAACTGAGCCTGCATCTTAGTGTCTACACATGATGGATTGATACCCTTTATACTGCAAAGTGACAAAAGGAATTGATAACCCCTCATTTAGAGCCTTAAAAACTCTAAGTTATCAAGAGATGGTCGGTAACTTCATTCTCAATACCCTTTTTGTCAAGCACCTCCATATCAAACTCTTGAAGCAAAAGAACCCATCTGAGCAGCCTCGGCTTAGCATCTTTCTTGGTCATGAGGTATCTCAAAGCAGCGTGATCTGTATAGACAATGACCTTTAATCCCACAAGATAGCTCCTGAAGTTATCAAATGCAAACACAATGGCCAACATCTCTTTCTCTGTGGTTGTGTGCTTCTCTTGAGCAGAGTCCAATGTGCGGCTTGTGTAATATATCACATGGAGCTTTTTATCCTTTTTCTTCCCCAAGACACCTCCCACGGCATAGTCTGATGCATCTGTCATTACCTCAAATGGAAAATACCAGTCGCGAGCTTGAACAATCGGTGCACTCACCAAAGCTTCTTTGATCTTCAAGAACCTCTCCATGCATTCATCATCGAACAAGAACTCTACTTCTTTGCACAAGAGCCTTGTTAAAGGCCAGGCTATCTTTGAAAAGTCCTTGATAAACCTCCTGTAGAAGCCAGCATGCCCCAAGAAGCTTCTTATACCCTTGACTGAACTCGGAGGTTGTAGATTCACCATGACCTCTATCTTTGCCTTATCCACCTCTATTCCCTGCTCCGAGACCTTGTGACCCAACACGATCCCTTCTTGAACCATGAAGTGACACTTTTCCCAATTCAAGACAAGCATGTGCTCCTCACATCCCCACAAAACCTGAGCCAAGTTAGAAAGATAATCGGAGAAAGAGGAGCTGTACACCGAGAATTCATCCATAAACACCTCCACTTTCTCTTCAATGAGGTCAGAGAAGATATGCATCATACACCTTTGACAGGTCGCAGGTGCAGTAAATGTTGTTTTCTCTTTATCTCGGGGATCTATGGGGATTTGAAAGAAACCCGAGTACCCATCAAGAAAACAGAAATAAGGATGATTAGATAGCCTGTCAAGCATTTGATCAATGAATGGCAAAGGGAAATGATCTTTCCTAGAAGCAGAATTCAGTTTTCTATAGTCAATGCACATACGATGGCCGGTTATGGTTCTTTGAGCTATAGGCTCATCCTTTTCGTTCTTTACCACCGTGATCCCACCTTTCATGATTTCAGAACCGATGTGCAGCTCGATCATGCCTTCTCTCACGTCAATGATCTCTCCTGCTGTTGCTAAGAAGGGTCTTCCCAAGATGATGGGGTCAACAGGCTCCTCATCCATCTCAAGAACTATGAAATCTGTGGGGATCTCTATTTCACCAATTCTCAAAGGTAGGTCTTCAAGTAAGCCAACCGGTAATCTCTCTGATCTATCAGCCAACACAAGGGAGATCTTTGCCGGTTTGTAGCTCTTGAACCCCAGTCTCTTGGCCACTAAATACGACATCAGGCTCACGGAAGCTCCTAGATCACACAAGCAACTTGAAAACTTCAAATGACCTACTGCGCAAGGCAAAGTAAAACTGCCCGGATCTGATAGCTTTCTTGGTATGGATCTTCTTTGAATGATGACACTGCATTCGTGACTCAATATTACCATCCCCTGGAGCTCCTTTGTCTTGTTGAGAATGGCGTCCTTTAGAAACTTTCCCAGCTGTGGTATAGCTAGGAAAGCGTCTATGATCGGCAAAGTCATTTGAGTATTCTCCAAATGCTTCTCAAAGACTGCTTTGGCTCTGTCTAGGATTTGCTTCTGGAATCGCCCTGGAAATGGTATCTTAGGCTGATAAGGAGGTGGTGGAACGTATGGCTTTTCAAGCTCAGGTGTCTTCTCCACCTCTTTATCGTGGCCTTTAACCGGTTCTTTCTCCAAAACCTCATCTTCTTGCTCATCATTTGAGGCTGCCTCCCCACCAATTTGCTCATTGTCCTCAATGAGCTTTGGCTTAGGTGCAGGAGCTTGTAACTCTTTTCCACTCCTCAATGTGATGGCATTCACATACTCCTTTGGGTTAGGTTCCGGCTTACCTGGTAAGGGCGGACCTCTTGATGATGTTGAAGCTTAATTTTGCTTAAGCTCCCTTATATCTTGTTTCATAATAGCGTGCTGGCTCTCAACTCGTTGCTGGCCCTGTAACAGCCGCTGTAGGAGCCCACATAGCTCAGGTCCTGTTTGATTCTGAATCGGTGCCTGGTTCTGTTGTTGCTGACCCATCGGCTGTGGACTGAACCCTGGTGGAAACTTGTGTTGCTGCTGTTGGCTGTTGAAGTTATTGCTTTGAGCCGGTTGATGCTGCTGGCCATAACTTTGTTGTTGCCCACTGAACTGTTGCTTAGGCTGAATGTTATTTTGAATGGAGCATTAGGAGCATAGCTTTGTTGGTGTTGTTGAGCAGGGTACACTTGATCTTGAGGATTGGCTACATTGGGGTTTCGGTAAGAGAGGTTTTGATTGTTCCCAAAGTTGTTAAACCTCTGATACCTTTGTTGATTCCCTATATAGTTGATCTCTTCTAGTGTGAGACCATCCTCATTCACATTGTCAAAGCTCGGCCTTTTCTCATCAAATTCTCCTACAAAGTGTATTGGCTTTTGTGTAGCCATAAGAACTTTATCAAGCTTGCTCTGTAGCTCCCTGATGTCTTTTTCCATTTGTAACTCTTTATTAGACCCATCAAATCGGTTAGCTCTGTCGAAATCCTTTCCATATGTATCATTAGACATTGCAAGATTCTCCACAGTCTCCATTGCAGCGTTTATCTCCTTCCCAAGAAAGTTCCCATTAGAAGTTGTATAAAGTTGGTTCCTTATCTTTGGAAGTGCTCCTCGGTATAAAGTACTCAGGAGGGATGCCTCCAAGAAGCCATGGTGTGGACATTGGTTGGTATAGCTTCGAAATCTCTCCCAAGCTTCACTAAAACTTTCATTGGTGTGTTGTGTGAAGCTTGAGATTTGATTTCTCAGCTTAGCCGTTCTTGATGTGGAGAAAAACTTGGACAAGAAGGCGAGCTTGCATTGTTCCCACGTTTGTATAGAGCCCCTCGGGAGATTCTTTTCCCATTGGTGTGCTTTATGACCGAGACTGAATAGGAACATGCGTAGCTTGAAGCTGTCTTCTGATACCCCGTTTATCTTTGTCAGGTCGCAATCTCGATCAAATTGATCTTGAGCCTGTTGCTCAATCGGTTGCTGTTCTGCCATGCCTAACCGTTCGAGGTGTCCTGCCCTCTCACGTGCCCTCATTTCAAGCATGTTGATGTTGTTGTCGTAAGGAATAGGCAGTTCAGTGCTGCGAGATCTGGTTCTCATACACCTGAAAGCAAAGCCAGAACTTGCAAAGTAATCAGTAAAACAAAAAAAGATAAAGTCTTGATCTCAAGAACAAGCAAGAAACTAATGCTCCCACAAGTTGGCAACGGCGCCAATTGATAACTAAGAGTTTTCTAGGCTCTTTATAGAGGTATCAATCCCCTGTCTTGTAGTACAAGGGGTTATCAAACCAAACTTGTGGAGAGGCACTAATTTATGTTACTTGTAATCTCAAGTCAAGATGATCAAGCAAGGTTTTTGATAACTAATCTACTTGAAATGCAAGAAAGAACAAAAATAAAGCAAGCGATGATATTTAGACTAGATGAAGATGCAAATGATAACAAGTAAATAAGGAAATGATCGGATGATGATAATAGATGATAAAGGCAAAAGCTTTAGACAGGATCAAACACTCGGGTGTTTCCAAGGTAGACTAGCGAGCTAATGAATCAATATTATCAAGCGGTTTCATTTAACATGAACTCAAGGTAAGGTAATCCTCTAATGAAGGTATTAAACATCTAAACTGATCCTCTTTCATACCAAAATCCCTTTTGAGAAGCATGAATCAGTTAGCTTTAAGACTTAGCTCAATAAGTCATTTAAGAAGAACAAACTATCACTCTCGCGATGAAAGACTCTTAAACCTCTTAGAAATTTCTACAAACACTTTTGATGCGAGAAATATCTTAGATCTGGACCGCAAGTGATGTGCTTGGATCCAGCTTAGAGATCGGATCGGTTAGAGAATGAAACATGCAAGACTAGACCCCTAAACTCGCTAATCTATCATGGAAACACCCTAATCTACCTATCTCAAACCTCTTAAATGGACTACTCACTAATAATAAGGAGCAACCTAAATCCTTTGCAAGATGTGTACCTGGTCATGATTACAAACTTTGATGCTGGTGAATAAAAGAAAATGGAAGAGAGCAAGATCTTCACATGAAAACGAGATATCGGATTAGATTAATCAAGTTTCACAAAAGAGGCAAGTTCTTACAGCTAAAACAGGTAATAAATAAGATAAGATAAAAGGTGATTTTGTTTGGTCCTAAAATCTATTTATAGTGAGGGATAAGTGTTGTGGGTAAGCCCGGAACAAACCGGGTACTGAGCGCTCTTCTTGGGTCGTCGGGTGAGCACCTCGGTGTGTGAGAGAGTGAAGCCGAGGTCTTGATTCCGAGGGGTGCACGTGTGATATGTTCATAATTTGCATCATTTAGGTTGCATAAATCATTCCAAATCATGTTTTATTTCATGCATTTTAGGTCCTTAGGGTTTGTTTTAGAACTTAGGAGATGCATTAGGTCCCAATGAGTCTTTGCATGTTTTGAGTGTCTATCAGGTGAATATGGAGCTGAAAAGATGAATCCAGGAGGTGGAATGGTGAGCAAAGCTTGAAAAAGTGGAAAAATTGGGTCTTAGGAGATTATCGGCCATTCTCGCTGGCCAGGAAGGTTTTACCGGCCATTTTCATGTACCGCGGGAAGCTTTACCGGCCATTTTCATGTACCGCGAATGAAGTGTATCGGCCAAAATCTCCGGGTGTGAACGTGCCTCAGAAATCGCCTGTCCGGGGAGCCTTCCGGTTCGATTCAGACGGCGGGTGCTTCATAGAAGTTGGAGAGCATTGGAGCACGGTCTCATAGCAAGTGGAATCGTGAAATTCGGACGCGTGAGCAGAGAGATAAGCTCGTCGGAAGGAACCCCTGTCTCGCAGGTATTCTGGACCGAGCAGATCAGTTCTGAAGGATGCGAAGGACGGTGCACTTCCAGGCCGATTCAGTTTCCGGGGCCTTCATTAGAATCAGAGACATTTGAGTCTTCTTTCAAGAACATCCGAGATCAGTCAATTCGGAGCCTTGAGCAGAAAGATACGGTCTCCGGAATGAACACATGTCTAGACGCCTTTCTCTGGTCGTGTAAATGCACTTCAAAGATGTGCCCTCCAGGAAACCTTACACTTCCCAAGCACTGAAACTTCCTTGATCAAAATTGGAGAAAAATGAGTCCTCTGTCTTCTGAAACCGGAATCACTCAATTCGGACAAGTCTCCAGGAAGTTACACTCTCCGGAATGCGAGATGGTCCAGACAGCCCAGAGCGACTAAGTTAAGCATGCCGCGATGGAATGCCACGGTCCACACTTGGCCGTGGCAACTTTTGTGCAACCTCGGCAAAGGACACGATCTTCATGCCACGGTCTACACTTGACCGTGGCAAACACACACTTGGCTGAGAGGAACTTCTTGCAACCTTCGGCGATTGACACGGCCTAAATGCCACGGTCTGAGGCTTGACCGTGGCAACCTCTTGCAACCTTCGGCGATTGGCACGAGCTGAATGCCACGGTCTGGGACTTGACCGTGGCAAATGAACAAGTGGCTGGAGACAACTTCTACACAGCTTCGGCTTTTGACACGATTTCAATGCCACGGCCTGAGACTTGGCCGTGGCAAGCATAGACTTGGCTGGGAAGGATTTCACATGCATGCGGGTTTTGGCACGGTCAGAATGCCACGGTCTGGGGGCTTGACCGTGGCAACCTTTACACATCTTCGGCGTTTGACACGGTAACTTGCCACGAGTTCCAGATGAAGCTTGATCAGACCGTGGCATCAAAAGGAACCAAGAACACAAGTAAAGACTTTGACACGGTCAGGATTGCCACGGTCACTACAAGAGCACACCAGACCGTGGCAAACCTACACTTACCCATCAAGGCCGGGTCAGTACCCGGTTTGTTCCGGGTTGACCCGGTTCGCCCAAGCCTCCTTTATAAGGTTTTTAGACCTAATTTGTAGAGGACACTGAATCTACTTTTACTCTTCTTTCCCCTTTTGGTGAAAACCTACTTAATACACTTTGTTTTAGAGAGTTTAAAATCGATTTGCAGTTTCTTTCCATCTTGTTCATCATTTCTTATCATCAAATCAAACTTCTAATCATGATTAACAACACATCTTGCAAAGGATCTAGTGTGTTGATCATGATTAGTGAGTAGTTACCTTAATGAGGTTCTAGATGTGTAGGTTAGGGTGCTAAAGTGTTAGATTAGGAATGCTTAGGGCTGGATTCATTGATTCATTTCTCTAAACAACTGTTCTCTATGCTAGATCCTTGATAATCACTTGAGATCTAGATTCTGGGAATTTCATGCACCAAAAGTGTTTGATGAAATTCCTGAAAGAGTTGTATTAGAGGTTTAAGCATTTTTCTGCATGGTGATGTATTGTTATTTGCTTGAATGATCATTGAGAACTGTTTTATAATGCATATTGATTCATATTTCACAAATGGGAATTTGGTTTAAAATGGATTAGTGTAGGGGTTAATACCTTCATGAGAGGATTAACCTAGATTAGAGTTCTTAATCACTTGAATCATGTCTCATCATTGTCATTAGCATTTCTGGTTTAGCACCAAAGCACCCTAATCAACTATCATGTCTAGAATCTCATGCCTCCATCATATCATATTCACATCATTTGTCATTGTCATTTGACTTTAAACCTGTTTAAGTTGTTAGTTGTCATTAGTTAATCAAAATCACTCTTGTTTGCTTGAATTAAGAACTTGATCACATAGTTTAGTGTCTAACACCACATCTGGATTGATAAACCTCTTTGTGCTACATTGACAAGGGGATTGATAGCCCTGAGACCCTAAAAAGTCCTATCTATCAACGTGAGCAAATATCCAGATGAAGATCCCATGAAGAACACATCAAGAACATGCATGAACCCTAGTCTTCAATCTGTATTCATGTGACAAGGTACCTCGACATGGAATGCCGAGGGGCTTGGTAGTCGAGGGGTTCAGGCAGATGAAGTCTGACATGCAATACCGGGGTCTTGAAACCGAGGTTCACGTCCAACACTTAGTCGTTTTCAGCTTTGCTTCTCCAGCATGCATGCCTCGATCTTGATACATCGAGGAGTTAGCACGAAGTTTATTCCAACGAGGTTCAGGGGACGAGCCTCGGCCTAAACAATGTCGAGGTAATGATGCCGAGGCCCGTAGAAACACTTAGCGTTTTCAGCTTTGCTTCTCCAGCATGCATGCCTCGATCTTGATACATCAAGGAGTTAGCACGAGGTCTATTCCAACAAAGTTCAGGGGACGAGCCTCGGCCTAAACAATGTCGAGGTAATGATGCCGAGGCCCGTAGAAACACTTAGCGCGTATCGCAACTCCTTGGGCTTGTACCGATCAACTCGTCTTCCGATTGCAATAACTTTGAGCACACGACTCCAAATGTCTTGAAACAAATTCCACGATCAAAATTACTCATTCAGCTCAAACTTTGGCGAAGAAATTATCGGAGCTTGGGAAGTGGAAGGCTCCCCGGATTGCTCATCTTTGTGACGCATTGGAATGACCGGAAAAACAGCTTCTAGACCAACGTCTCTTTCGGAGACGATATCTCCCAGAACACAGCTACAAATTGTATGACCTTAGGTGTTCCAGAAAGAGAACTCAGAGATATCAAACATTGATGAAAGCCTTATAGACTGATTCGAGCTGGGAAGGCATCGTCCCATGTAATCTTTGAAACCCATCGGATCGGTTCTTGAATGCAAGCGAGACAGGTGTGTCTCCCGGTGGCGATATCTCTCTACTCACTGCTCGAAATTCTGTGATTCTAACTGTTCTGAGATCTTGACTCGATTATCTCCAACTTTTATGAAGACCCCGTCAACTGATTCGGATCAGAAGATTCCCCGGATTTACACTCTTTGATGCGCGCGGGTAAAAATAGATTTTAGCCGAGAAATGTTTCCCGCGGTAAGGAAAATATCCGAGAATCGTGAACCGCGGTAAGATTTTTAGCCGATATTCGGATCAAGCGGTACGAGTTTTCACCGAGAAATTCCTCCAAGCAGTTTTCACCATTTTTAAACCTCTTGTTCACCATTTCAACTCCTGAGCACACCTCTTGCGCTCCAAATAGCCTCCAAAAAACCTTATAAAGACTCCAAACCATGCAAAACTCTTTGGGACCTAATGCAAACCCTAAAGCCTATTTTGATGCCTAAAGACCTAGAATGAATGAGAAAACACATGATTTGGACTCTAAAATGCAGCTTAAATGAAGCAAAATATAGACATATCACGCGGTAAGGCTGATAATATCACCTCTCCGGGGAATTTTAACGTCCGATTCAGATTACAAGGTCTTCGGTAAAGTTGGAGATGATCAGGTCATGGATCCAGAACAGGTAGAATCATTGTATTTGGAGTCGTGACCAGAGAGTTAAGCTCACCGGAAGGCACACCTGTCTCGCTACAGTTTTGAGACCGATCCGATGAGTCACAAAGATTACGTGGGACGATGCTTTTACAGTATGATTCAGTTGCCGGGGTCTTTATCAAGATTCGATATACTTGAGTGCCCTTTCCATAACATCTGATATCATCCGGTTTAGAGCTATATTCTGAAAGATACCGTCTCCGGAGTAAACACTGGTCCAAGAGCTTCTTTTGGATTGTTTCAATGCGCTGCAGAGATGAGCCGTCCAGAGAACCTTCCACTTCCCGAGCGCTGAAGTTTTCTTCACCAAAGTTCGAGATATTAGAGTTCTCTTTCCACTGAAGCTGGAACCAAGCCATTGGGATCTATATCTTGGAAGTTATGCTCCCTCGAATGCGAAGTGGTCCGAGGAGATTTGAAGTCTGCGAGATGATTTTGCGACTTGGCTAACCCGCAGCGCTTAAAGGATAAATTCTGGGAGTTGAGCTGCGTGTGGAGATGTGTGGGTAATGTAACCCTGGGTGAGGTCAAAGGTTACTGAGCAGGAAAAATGCTAAGTCCACAAGTGTGTGACTTGAGCATGCGAGTTGGCCGAGCAGTGAACTGAACCGTACAAACACTCGCTGTTTACACCGGCTTGGGCCTGCGACTTGGGAGTGAAGTAGACCATCTCTCACACATACTTGAAGTCCTGTGCTACATGGTTGTCCGAGCTAGGGAGCAAAGGAGCCTGAATCGCACAAACACTCGCGATTTACACTGAGAGAGGAAAGCGGCTTGGCTTACATGGTTTTATCTCGCTGAAGCTCCTTTCTAGACTTGTGCGAGTTGGGCATGCGACTTGGGACTAAAGGAAGACCAACTCGCACACTTATTATCTCCAGAATGCGTCTTGGTTGTGCGAGTTAAAGAGAAGAAAGCCTGAACAGCACAAATACTCACGGTTTACACCTAGATAGGCATACGACTGAGGCTTAAGGATTTAAGGCGCAAGAGGGTGTTTATATGGCTGTGCGACTTGGGCATGCGACTTGGGAAGCATCTGAACAACTCGCACACTTGAGATTTTACCCATCAAGGCCGGGTCAGGTGCCGGTTTGTTCCAGGCTGACCCAGTTCGCAAGAGACACTATATATTTTTTTTTAGGGTTTTACCCTAGAGACTAAGCTTTATTCTCCTAATTTCTTTGCCTCTTTTGTGAAAGACTCCTTTTAAGAAGAGAAATATCTCCCTTTTTGAGTTTTAATCAAGAGAGAATCAGAGATTTTTTTGTGTGTTAAAGCTGCAAATCCATCATTAATCATGCTAATCTACTCAACTTGCAAAGATTTAAGAGAGATTAGTATGATTAGTGAGTAGTCACCTTAATGATTAGGGTGCTAAAGTGTTAGATTAGGAGTGCTTAGGGCTAGATTCATTGATTCATCTCTCTAAACAGCTCCTCTCTAGGCTAGAACCTTGCACATCACTTGTGATCTAGATTCTAGGAATTTCATGCACCAAAAGTGTTTGATGAAATTCCTGAAAGAGCTGTATTAGAGGTTTATGCATTAGCTGCATGATGATGTCTTGTTATTTGTATAAATGATCTTTTAGAACTGATTCTTATTGCTGTCTTGTTGTTTGATCTCCAATGATGATTGGATATGTGAAATAACTTCGATTTGTGTCTTGATGCTTAGGAAAGATTAAGGCTTGATTAGAGTTCTAAATCATTTGAATCATGTTTCATCATTGTCATTAGCATCTCTAGTTTAGCACCAAAGCACCCTAGCCAACTATCATGTCTAGAATCTCATGCTTCCATCATTCCATATCATCTCATCTTGTTTAGTTGTTATTGCTTGCTTGTTTATTTGATCATTAGTCTTTGTTCTAGTTTTTAATCTTGTTTTAAGCATTACTCACCAACGAACTCCACCATTTGCCTGAATTAAGAAACTGTCTTACATTCTAGTGTCTACCACACATTGGATTGATAAACCCTTTATGCTGCAACAGCCATGGGATTGATAACCCCTATTTAGAGCTTAAAAACCTCTAGTTATCAATTGGCGCTGTTGTCAAAGTGTGCTAGCATTAGTCTTAGATACTTTCTTGAGATCAAGTGCTTTCTTTTTGTTTACTGATTACTTTGCAAGTTCTGTCTTTGTTTTCAGGTGTATGAACACCAGATCAAGGTCTACAAGTTGTGGTCCACCATTGCCCCTGAACGACAACATCAATCTCTTAGTGCCAAGAAGAAGAAGAGATAGACGTCCAAGGGAAACAGATAGAGCAGCTGATATGGAACAACAGAGAGAGCACCACGTGGTTGACAATGAACACCATGTTCAGGAAGAGCAACACGCTCAGTATGGTAATGGAGCTCAAAGGAATCAAGCTCAAGCTGATAGAAATGAGCAACAAGCCTTTGTCAATATCTATATGGCACAAAGGAATGAGAGGCAGGCTCAGCAGAATCAGCAACAGGCTAATAGGAATGCGCAACAGGTTCACTTCATTCCTCAGCATTAAGCTCATAGGAGACAAGATCCTCCACAAGTGTTTGTTGGGGAAAATGACAGGGCCAATGCTCATCAATATGGAGCAGGGATTCAAGCACCACCGGTGCAGAACAACAATTTTGAAGTGAAAGCATCTTTACTGAACATGGTCTAAAACTCCAAGTTCCATGGATTGCCAATGGAAGCTCCTTTGGAACACTTGGACCAGTTTGATAAAGTTTGTGACTTGACAAAGATAAATGAAGTATCTGAGGACAGCTTCAAGCTCAGATTATTCCCTTCAGTCTTTGTGACAAAGCACACCAATGGGAGAAGAATCTTCCAAGAGGTTCCATTCAAACTTGGGAGCAATGCCAGCAGGCATTTCTGTCTAAGTTCTTCTCAACTTCCAGAACAGCTAAAACTGAGAAACCAAATCTCCAGCTTCATTCAACATAGCAATGAGAGTTTTGGTGAAGCATGGGAGAGATTTAGGAGCTACACAAACCAGTGCCCACACCATGGGTTTAGTGAGGCTTCTCTTCGCAGCACACTTTATAGAGGGGCTCTTCCCAAGATCAGGAATCAGCTGAATACTGCATCAAATGGAAACTTTCTGGGGAAGGAGATTCATGCTGCTTTAGAGCTGGTAGAGAGCTTAGCAATGAGCAATGACACTTATGGAGAAGACTTTGATAGAGCCAATAGGAGTGAGAGTTCAAGCAGGGATCAAAGGTATGAGAAGGACTTTTAAACACTTGAAAGCAAGCTGGACAAGATGTTATTTGCCACTCAAAAGCCAATGCACTTTGTAGGAGAGTTTGAGGAACCTTCTCAATGCTTTGAGAACATCAGTGAAGAGGAATTTACTCAGGAAGAGCTAAACTATCTTGGGAATCAGAGGTTCCAAAGATATCAATATGCCAATGCCAAATCAGAACCTCTTTTACAGGAATCCCAATGTAGCGAACCCACAAGACCAAGTCTACCCTACCTCTCAAGCTCCACAGAATTTTGTTCTCAAGACCAACTTTCAAGGGTCCTTTCAACCTAAGAATCAGTTTGTTCAGAATCAGGGTTACAGTCAGCATCAGCAGCAACCACTTAAGAATTCTAGTTTCAGTTAACAGCAGCAGCCAAAAGCACCACCAGGGTTCAGTCCACCACAGTTTCAGCAGCAGGCGCCGGTTCAGCATCAGTTTCAGTCAATTCTGGTTCACCAGCTGCAGCAGATTGAGCCAGATATGGTTGGGATTCTACAACAGCTGCTTCAGGGTAAACAAATGTTTGCAAATCAGTATGCATCTATGCAGCAAGACATCAAGGAGCTGAAACAGAATCAAGCATCCACTTCAAGAAGCCAAGGTGGCTTACCTGGTAAGCCTGAACCAAACCCAAAGGAGTATGCTAAAGCCATTACATTGAGAAGTGGCAAAGAGCTACCAGAATTAGAGCACAATAATGTGATTATTGAAGACAATGATCAAATTGGTGGGGAGGCAGCCCCAAGGGATGATCAAGAAGCTGAAAGATCAAAGAAAGGGAAGGACAAAGAGGTGGAAAAGCCATCAGAACCAGAAAAGCCTTATGTTCCACCACCTCCCAATCAACGTAAGCTCCCATATCCAGGAAGATTCAAGAAGCAGCTTGTAGATAAAGCTAGGGCATTCTTTGAGAAGACTCTTAATGAAACACTACTTACAATGCCTCTCATTGAATCATTTCTGATGATGCCTAAGTTTGGGAAGTTTCTAAAAGATGCTATCTTGAACAAAACCAAAGAGCTAAAGGGTATGGTGGTGCTTAGCCATGAATGTAGTGCCATCATTTAGAGAAAGTCAGTCCCAAGGAAGCTGTCTGATCCAGGAAGCTTTACTCTCCCTTGTGCTATAGGACCAGTGATGTTTGTAGGCTGTCTTTGTGATTTGGGAGCATCTGTCAGCTTAATGCCATTTTCTATAACATAGAAGCTTGAATATAGAGTGTTAAAATCTGTTAGAATATCTCTTATCCTAGCTGATAGATCAGTAAGGCTACCTGTTGGGATGTTGGAGGACCTGCCAGTCAAGATAGGCGGTTTTGAAGTGCCTACAGATTTTGTTGTTCTACAGATGGATGAAGAACCGATTGATCCAGTGATTTTTTGCAGGCCATACTTGGCCACAGCAGGAGCAATTATTGATGTGAGAGGTGGCATCATTGAGCTACAATTTGGTAAAGAAAAGCTGAAGTTTGATATCAAGGACATGATGACAAAGCCCACCATAGAAGGACAATGCTTCTATGTGGAGACCATGGATCAACTAGCTGATGAATTGCATGAGGAGTTGAATGCTGATGACCCTCTTCAAGTTGTTTTAACCAAAGAACAATGAGACCATGGGTTCTTGGCAGAGGAGACTGAAGGGTACAAGCTGTTTTTGGACAATGCAAGGGAACTTGGTCCTGAGGCAAGGTTTTTGGAATTAGAAGAAAGTGGCCTTGAGGTCTTGGACATCAGAGGCTCAAAGACAAGCCAAGGAGCGGTTCAGAGAGTCATGGCTGGGGGTTTTAAAGTGGAGGAGCAAGCTGTGCCGTGTGAGCAGATTGGCAACAAGGGAGCTGCAACCGTGCAAGACAGCTTCAATGCTGATTGGGATGAGTCCAAAGAACCCCCTGTTGAGCTTAAGCCTCTACCAACAGGGCTCAGGTATGCTTTCTTAGGTCTCAATGAGTCTTATCCTGTCATTATCAATGATAAGCTGTTAGAGGATCAAGAGCATGCATTGTTAGATGAGTTGAGGAAACATAGGAGAGCCATTGGCTACTCTTTGGATGACTCAAAGGATATCTCACCCTCCCTATGAACTCATAGGATTCACCTTGAAGAGGAATCTCTGTCATCCATTGAGCACCAAAGGCGTCTCAATCCCAACTTAAAAGTGGTAGTGAAAAAAGAGATTCTCAAACTCCTAGAGGCTGGGATAATTTATCCAATCTCAGACTCTAGATGGGTTACACCATTACATGTGGTGCCCAATAAGGGGGGAATGAGAGTGATAAAGAATGAAAGGGATGAGTTAATAGCTACAAGAACTATAACTGGTCACAGAATGTGTATTGATTATAGAAAGCTTAATGCAGCCTCTAGGAAGGACCATTTTCCTTTGCCTTTCATTGACCAGATGCTGGAGAGGCTGGAAAACCATCCCTTTTTTTGTTTTCTAGATGGTTACTCTGGATTCTTTCAAATCCTAATAGATCCAAGAGACCAAGAGAAGACCACATTCACCTCCCTATGGGACATTTGCTTATAGGCGCATGCCATTTGGGCTGTGCAATGCTCCTGCTACTTTCCAGCGTTGTATGATGTCAATTTTTTTGGATCTGATTGAGGAGAAAGTAGAAGTCTTCATGGATGACTTCTCAGTCTATGGACACTCTTTCTCCTCTTGTTTGTCTAACCTGTCTCAGGTCCTGGAGAGGTGTGAGGAGCACAGCTTGGTTCTCAACAGGGAGAAGTGCCACTTCATGGTACAGGAGGGAATAGTGTTGGGGCACAAGGTCTCAGAAGCTGTAATAGAAGTGGACAGAGCAAAGGTGGAAGTGATGGTGAATCGGCAAGCTCCAAATTCAGTCAAAGGGATAAGAAGCTTTCTTGGGCATGCAAGGTTTTACAAGAGATTCATCAAAGACTTTTCAAGGATAGCTACGCCTTTGACAAGGCTGTTGTGAAAAGAGGTTGAATTTGTCTTTGATGCTGAGTGTGAAGAAGCTTTCAAGAAGATCAAGGAGGCATTGATCAGTGCACCAATTGTCAAGGCTCCTGATTGGACATTGCCCTTTGAAGTGATGACAGATGCTTCAGACTATGCAGTTGGAGCTGTGCTTGGCCAGAGGAAGGACAGAAAACTTCATGTGATCTACTATGCTAGTAGGATCCTTGATTCTGCTCAAGAAAAGTATGCAACCACTGAAAAGGAAATGCTTGCCATAGTTTATGCATTTGATAAATTCAGAAGCTACCATATGGGATCAAAAGTTATTGTGTACACTGATCATGCAGCCCTCAGATATCTCATGACTAAGAAGGACGCCAAGCCTAGACTCTTGAGGTGGGTTCTACTCCTGCAAGAATTTGATATGGAAGTGGAGGACAAGAAGGGCATTGAGAATGGAGCTGATGATCATCTTTCTAGGCTGAGAGTAGAATCAGATGTGCCTCTAGATGACTCACTTCCTGAAGAGCATCTAATGGTTGTCAAGTCCTACTAAGAGGTGGAGCAGGCTGAAGCTATAAGAGAGAGGAGTCTATCTTTGTTTGCATACATTGTTAACTATCTCTCTTGTGGTGTAGAGCCACCTGAACTAGATGGCTACAAGAGAAAGAGATTCTTCAAAGAAGTGCAAATGTATCATTGGGATGAACCTTATTTGTATGTTATGAACAAAGACCACCTGTATAGGAGATGATTAGCTGAGGAAGAGATGCAACCAGTGCCACAGGAATGTCATGGCTCAGCTTATGGAGGTCACTTAGGAGCTTTCAAGACAGTGGTCAAGGTGTTACAATCAGGGTTCTGGTGGCCTACTATGTTCAGAGATGCTCAGGTGGTTGTATCAAGCTATGATCAGTGCGAAAGACAAGGCAACATCTCAAAGAGAAGTGAGATGCCCCAAAATCCCATCTTGGAGGTGGAAATTTTTGACTGTTGGGGTATTGACTTCATGGGTCCTTTTGTGAGTTCATATGGTAATAAATACATACTTGTTGCTGTTGATTATGTTTCCAAATGGGTTGAGGCTGTTGCTTCCCCAACCAATGACTCTAGAGTGGTGGTCAAGCTTTAAAAAGCATCATCTTCCCAAAGGGGTTCCTAGAGTAGTGATAAGTGATGGAGGTTCTCATTTTGTGAACAAGACTCTAGAGGGGCTGCTAAGGAAGCATGGTGTCAAGCACAAGTGATAACTAGAGTTTTCAAGGCTCTAAATGAGGGGTTATCAATCCTTTTTGTCACTTTGCAGTACAAAGGGTATCAATCCATCATGTGTAGACACTAAGATGCAGGATCAGTTCTTAATTCAAGCCAAATGAGTGACGTTTTGATGTTAATTTTACTAAACAGAGTTAAAACAAAAATTAAAGCTAATGATCAATTTAAACAAGCAAGTAAAAGAGCTTAAAATGATATGAGAATGTAGATATGATGATGAGAAAGGTCTTAGACATGATAGTGGATTAGGGTGCCTTGATGCTAGATTAGTGATCTAATGAATCATGATGATCAAACAAGCCATTCAACAAAAATTCAATTAACCAAGCAAATCCTCTCATGAAGGTATTAACTTCTAAGTTATAACAGCTCCTAACCTAATCATCATTAGTGAAGCATGAGATAACCAGCATTAAGAATCAGTCTAATCAGTCATTTAAGCAACAAACAATCAAACTCTTGATGAAAATCGCTTAAACCATTACAAGCATGGTTCAGGCATTTCATCAAACACTTTTAGTGCATGAAATGCCTATGGATCTAGACCACATATGATGTGTGGATCTAGTATAGATGCTTGCTTGTAAGGAATGAAATATGCATGATCTAACTTTTAAACTCATTTATCTAACACCTAAGCACCTTAATCTACATATCTAAGACCTTAATAGGGATTTACTCACTAATCATAATCAACACACAAAACCCTGTGCAAGATGTGTTGTTAATCATGATTAGAAGTGTTGTTTGACGATGAGAAATGAAAAGACAAGATGGAAAACACTCTCAAATCGATATTAAACTCAAGCAAAGGTCTTTAACCAATGCTTTTCACCAAAAAGGAAAGGAGACTAAGGATAAGATAAAAGTTTTTAGCAAATTAGGTCTAAAATGTATTTATACTAGTCTTGGACGAACCGGGTCAGCCCGGAAAAAACCGGGTACTGACCTGGCTTTGATGGGTGAAAATGAGGTTTGCCACGGTCAAGCAGGTCCTGGTCAAACCGTGGCATGTGACTGTGTCAAGGCTGAATCCTTTTTTCTTGATGAATCTTGGTGCCATGGGCTCTCTCTGGTCGTGATGCATGGCCACGGCTAAGTTGTCTGGGTTCGGATGAAGAACAGGTTGGAGATGGCACGGTCTGGCTTGGACCGTGTCTTCTGAGCGTGGTCAAGTGCATAGGCTTTGGTGATTGCCACGGCCTGATGAATGGCCGTGGCATCTTGGCGTGTCGATGATATATTCATAAATTGCATCATTTAATGTACATATTCTAGTCAAAATCATGTCTCATTTGCATGCATTTTAGGTCTTTAGGCATTGTTTTAGGACTTAGGAGATTGCATTAGGTCCAAGAGAGTTTTGCATGTTTTGGAGTGTTAAACAGGTGCTTTTGGAGCCAATTTGGAGTGGATGATGTGATTCAGATGAAGAAATGGAGTTGGAATGATCAAAAATGGTGAAAAGGAGCAATTTTGGGTTTCTCGGCAAAATGGTGTACTGAAGGTCGAAGGTTCTCGACCAAAATCCTTCCCGCGGGTAGCTTTCTCGGCCAATAACACGTACCGCGGTCAAGTCTATCGGCCAAAATCTCCGGGTGCAAACATGTCTCAGAAATCGCCTGTCCGGGGAACCTTCCGGTCAGATTTAGCTGTCGGAGTCTTCATAAAGGTTGGACATAATTGAGTCAAGAGTTCATAACAGTTGGAATCGAGGCATTTGGACCACAGAACTGAAAGATATGGTAATCGGAAGACGAACAGGTCTCGCACTCATTCCGGAGCAATCCGATACCCCTGAATGATCGCCTGTCCGGGGAGCCTTCCGGTCCGATTCAGACGGCGGGTGCTTCATAGAAGTTGGAGAGCATTGCATCACGGTCTCTTAGCAAGTAGAATCGTGGAATTCGGACGCGTGAGCAGAGAGATAAGCTTGTCGGAAGGAACCCCAGTCTCGCAGGTATTCCGGACCGAGCAGATCAGTTCTAAAGGATGCGAAGGACGGTGCACTTCCAGGCCGATTTAGTTTCCGGGTCCTTCATGAGAACCATAGACATTTGAGCCTTCTTTCCAGAACGTCCAAGAGCATTCAATTCGGATCTATGAGCAGAAAGATACAGTCTCCGGAATGGACACATGTCTAGACGCCTCTCTCTGGTCGTGTACATGCACTGCAAAGATGTGCCCTCCAGGAAGCCTTACACTTCCCAAGCACCGAAGCTTTCTTCACAAAAGTTGGAGATAAATGAGTCCTCTGTCTTCTGCAACCGAAATCATTCAATTCGGACAAGTCTCATAGGAGTTACACTCTCCGGAATGCGAAGTGGTCTAAGCTGCTCTGGATGCTGCGAGTTGGAGAGGAAGGAGACCAAGCCGCAGCAACACTCGCAAATCACTCCGACTTGAGCCTGCGACCTAGGTGCAATAGAGACCAACCCGCACAGTTTGTACATTCCCCAGAAACCGCCTTAGCCCTGCGAGTTGGAGAGGAAGGAGACCAAGCCGCAGCAACACTCGCAAAACACTCCTACTTAGGCGTGCGGCTAAGACAAGGCGATTCAGGCTTCACAAGACAAGTCTTCATCTACTGCGACTTAGGTGTGCGACCTGGGACATACTGGACTGACCCGCAGGATTTCCACTTGACCCAACTGAGCCGGGTCAGTACCCAGTTTGTCCTGGGCTGACCCGGTCCATTAGCACTAGGTATATATAGTTTTTTGGGAGAAAAACCCAAGTAGATCATCTTCTCTCTTAGTTTCTCTCTAGTTTTCTTTCCTTTTTAGTGTAAAAACGTTTTGGATTAAGAGAGATCTCAAGGATTTAATCAATCTAAGTCTGTTTGTCATCATCTCATCATTTCATTTCTGCTTCTAATCATGATTAACATCATCTCTTGCAAAAGATTAGATGTGTTCTTCATGATTAGTGAGTAGTCATCTTTTAAACTTCTAGGTGTGTAGATTAGGGTGCTTAGATGTTTGATTGGTGATGTTTAGGGTTTAGATTCTCATTCCATTTCCTTAGTTAGTTGCTCCTAATGCCAGATTTCCTTGGGAAAGTGAAATCTGGGTTCATAGGCATTTCATGCACCAAAAGTGTTTGATGAAATGCCTGAATGAGCTAACTTAAGGGTTTATGCCTTTTTCATCATGGGAATGATTTGTTAAATGCATGAATGACATATTAGAACTGTTTCTTAATGCTCATTGATTCATATTTCACAAATGATGATTTGGTTTGAAAGTGGATTAGTGTAGAGATTAATGCCTTCATGAGAGGATTAGTCTAGATTAGAGTTCTAAGTTGAAATGTTTGAGATCATGTGATTGCTTGTTATGTCTTTCTGTATAAGATTCAGTCTTCTTGGTTGAGAGATTGTTTGGTCACTTATTAGGCTTGATGCATTATGCTTGCTGATTGCTTGATTATATCTAATGGTTGTTAGACTTGATTAAGTGATTTGCAAAGGGATTATTGTCATGGGAATGAATTAATCTGATTAAGAAGCCTAGACTAAAGAGTAGCAAGTGTTGCATTATGTTCTTAGCATCATGATTCAATATCTAAAGCACCCTAATCAATGATCACATCTAGAGGTTTAGCTTTTATCATTTGCTTAATCACCATCATCTTGTTTTGTTTGCTTGCTTAGTTCATTAATCATAGCTTGTTTGTTTCTTGTTTTATGCTTTCTTGTTGCTGGTTTCACAAAACTCATCTTTGATTACTTGACTTAAGAACCTATCACATAAACTAGTGCCTAACTACCACACATATGGATTGACACCCCTTATACTACTTTGACAAGGGGATTGATAACCCATCTAAGGCTTTAAAAACCTTAGTTATCAATTGGCGCCGTTGCCATATTGTGTGGGGATTGTTAGCATTAGTTTCTGATATAGTTTTTGAGATCAAGTTTATTTTGTTTTACTGATGTCTTGCCACGGTCAAGTGTAGACCGTGGCGTTACCTCGTGGCAAATCCCGAATGCACGTATAGTCTTGCCAAGGCCAAGTGTAGACCGTGACGGTTCATCGTGACCTTGGACCTTTTAACTCTAAAACGCTTCAGTGGTTGCCACGGCCAGGTTAAAGGCCGTGGCGTGGAGACCGTGTCAAATACCGAAAGGTTGCATCGCGTGCCACGATCAGATCTGGAATGTGGCATTCCACCATGCTAACAATACACTTAGCATAATTTCCATGCTTTTGATGCCCGAATGATAAGTGTGTGTTCCTTCTTCCGGAACTCACACCTCACAACTCTAAATGGCATCAAACCAAGTCCAAAGGAAAGATGACTCATCAGGCTCAAACTTTGCTGAAGAAACCTTTGATGCTCGGGGAGTGGAAGGTTCCCCGGACGGCCCATCTCTGCGATGCATTGAAACAATCAACAAGGAGCTCTTGGACAAGTGTTTACTCCGGAGACTGTATCCTCCAGCACATAGCTCCAAACTGGATGATATCAGATGTTATGGAAAGAGAACTTAAGGATCTCGAATCTTGTTGAAGACCCCGGCAACTGAATCAGAACGGAAAGGCACCGTTCCACGCAATCTCTGTGATTCATTGGACCGGTCTTGAAACTGTTGCGAGACAGGTGCGCCTTCCGGTGAGCTTAACTCTCTGCTCACGCCTCCAAAGCCTATAATTCTACCTGATCCGGAACCATGATCCAACCCTCTCCAACGTTGATGAAGCACCCGACAACTGAATCGGACCGGAAGGTTCCCCGGACAGGTGATCTTTCAGGCATATCGGATTGCTCCGGAATGGATGCGAGATGGGTCTGTCTTCCGGTGACCGTATCTTTCAGCTCAGTGCTCCGAATGTCGTGATTCGAACTGTCCTGGGTTCTTGACTCAATTATCGCGAACTTTTCTGAAGATCCTGTAAGCTGAATCGGCTGGCAAGTTCTTCCAGTGACGCGATTTCGGAGTTGTATCTGCACACGAAATTTTTGGCCGAGGAACTTGATCAGGGGTACGTGTTTTGGCCGAGAGGTTCACCCGTGGTACATGAAAAACGCCGAGAAAAGCTTCCTGCGGTACGTGGAAATCACCGAGAACCTCCAAAAACCCATTTTCACCATCTTTCAAGCTCTGATCCCCGTTTCTCTTCCTGGTTTCACCTTTTCAACCCCAAATAGCTCCAAATACACCTGATAAACACTCCAAACATGCAAAGACTCATTGGGACCTAATGCAACTCCTAAGGTCCTAAAACAACACTTAAAGACCTAAAATACATGAAATAAAATATGATTTGAAATGAAATATACAACCTAAATGATGCAAATTATGAACATATCAACTCCCCCACACTTGTCTTTTGCTTGCCCTCAAGCAAAAAGAACAAATGAGAGAAAGAGGTTGAATGCATTGGGAGCTCATATTTCTTTTGAGAGAAGTGACCACTAAGAGAATTCAAGTTCATGCTCAATATGCAATGCAAGACCATACTCAGATATAACAACCCAACAAGAAATCTCCACAAGTTCTCTTATTCCTCAACTCTTTGACATTCATTAAGCTTTTTAACAAAGTGAATCAAATGATGCAATGTCTAAACAAGCTGGTTTGGCTAGGGTGAGGTTATGAGACTAAAATGATCTCATCAGCGCCTGAGTGGGTTCAATGCAGCAAGGGATCTCTCTATGAATGACCAAACTTTGGCAGAATGCTAAAGGTAAAAGGCAACCTATGCATACAAGGGCAAGAACTCATCCCACCCCACACTCTACTCAAAGTTTCCTCACTTGCTTACTTTTCACACTCCTTCTTCTCTCTCTAGGGGATTCACTTTTCCTTTTCATGCACAAGTCTTGGAGTTCAAACTTTTATAGCTCTTTTTTACTTTCTTTTGTAACCTCTAGCCTCTTTCTTTCTTTCTTTTTAAAACATTTGAGCTCTTTGGCTTCTTTTCTTTTCCTTTCACTTAGAGGCTAGACTCTTTCTTTTCAAAACACTAGAGCTCACTTTCCTTGACTCAAAACTCCAAGACTGATTTCTTTTCTTTTTCTATCCCCTAGTTCCCACCATTTTCCTTTTATTTCCACTCATCTCTCCTTTTTCCACTCACCAACAAGTATTCCCCCACACTTAATTCTCGCCAAATCTCTCAGCTCCTTGATGATGGAACTTAAAACACAATGAGACTTGCCCTTGTCGCCCGAAACCTAACACTTTCTGCTAAGTTTGGTCCAAGGTGGCCTCTCAATCACACACAAACAGTTGGCTTGAAAGAAGGATCGGGTTCAGGGTGAGGAAAACTGATCTATTATGCAGATTCAGCTATTTGAGCTAAGGAAGAGGATGGTAAAAATAGGATTCTAGCTCAAATATGTATAATGGTATCCACAAGCCTTTTCAAACAATGCACCAAATGATAAATTCAAATCAAGTTCAGGGGTTTCACTTATTAGAGTTTAGTTCAATTCAAACTTGCTTCTCAGATTTAGATCATTTCAAGCCTTGCAAACATATAAGTCATTTCACAAGCATATTTAATCAAAATTCTCAAAGTGATTTCTCTCAAGGAAAACCTATCATTGCTCCATTGCATAATGCAACCAATATGATGCAACTAGACTCAATTCTAAAAATGAGAATGCAGCTACATAAACATTTTTTGTGAATTTTTTTTTTTCAGATTTTAATTTTTTTTTTTGGCTTTTATATGCACTTAGATGAAATGCATCTACATGAATGCATGCAAGAATGTGACTCAAGACTCAAAGTATAAAATAAGAACAGAGAAAATATGATTAGTAAAAGATGAAACTCCTCCCCCACACTTAAATAACACAGTCCCTTGTGTTATAAAAGTATGAGAAAGGAGTAAAAGCAAAGCAAACAAGTAAAAGAAAGACTACATGCATATGTACAAGGGTTGGAGTGGTTACCTCAATCGCTGAGGTCGGATCCCAAGTAGTGGGATGGATTGGTGGTGGAGCAGGATGGGGTTGTCTGTCTAGGTGGGCTGCTCTAGGTGAATCTGGTAGGAACGCTGTAGCCGGGTTGATCCAATCTTCTTTTCCTGGTGGGAACGCATGGTCATGAGCTGTTGAGCTTTCTCCCACCTCTTCTCTTGTGACTGGTTTAGGTGAGGTGGCCGGAGCTGTGAGCTTCTTCACCTTCTTCTTTAGTTGCCTTACACAGTCAACTAGCTTTTGAATCGTTTTGTCTTGCCATTTGCACCATTTTGAAGTCCATTAACTCTTGAATACAGCTTCTTTGGGTGATACTCAGGTTCACCCCAAACATAAGGATCAAAATGGTACCGGCATGCTCCCATCCTTCTTTCAAGAACCCTTGGCTCCTCATTCTCACAACCGTCAGCCCTAGCTGTGCTCTGCTCTTCAACCGGCTCTTTACCCTTGGATCCTGCGGTCTTCTTGCATTTGCGAATTTGAGGGTCAATGGCTGGATTGTAGACCTGATCTTTTAGAACAATAAAGGAGACATTGTGTCTTTCTGTGAGAGTGGTGATGGCTGGGTGTGGCAACAGAACTTGAACCTTTTCATTTTGTAAGAGCTTGAAGGTGTACAAGAAGTTCTCACCATTGCTTTCTTTTAAAAACCCATCCTTGGTGAAGGCAGCTTCATCAATCAACTCAGACTTGATCTCAACATCATCAAAGACAAAACCTCTTGCTTTCAAAATCTTTGTCACTAACCATCCATTGTGCAACTTAGTGAGCTTTTGCCTTTTTCCCTCACTCCAAGCAATCTCTTTGTATATCAGCATGTGACGTGCCAAGAATGTACCACCAGAAGAGATGTAGTGTGGGAGATGAAATTCTTTCTTGCTCTTCAAGTGGCCGATGAGAGGATGTAGACCAATACCCAAAAGCATTTGGCAAAGCACCTTGTGAGCATAGCGGATGGCTGGGGTTCTTATCAATGAACTCTTGCATCTTCCTCCTTTGAAGCTCCCAAAAGCTATTGTATCCCACAGACCAGTAATCATATGATCAGGGTAGGTGAACTTCAATGTCTCATCCTCTGCAGGTCTTGGAAAGCCAAAGATCTCATCTAGTTCCTTGAAGCTCACTTGGTATGGTGTACCATTGACTGTGAACTCTATGTGTCCAAGACCATTGCCCTCTTTGATTCTCTGATCCTTGGGGCCATACCCACAGACTTCAAGGGATGCAAGAAACTCTTGTGTTACTCCATCATGAGTTCCATCTTTCATCTCAAAGAATCCACCAAATCCCATGTTGTTAAAAATCAGCTGAACCTCTTCAAGTAGCCCCATCTTTTTCAGCAGCTCCATATCAGGGAACTTGGTTTGCAACACCTTTAAATCTTTGAACATCTCATAGTACTCTTCAAAAGTTGGCTCCTCAGCTTTGGATTTTTCCCCCGTCTTTGGCTTCTTTGCTGGTTGCAAAGCTACACAATCATCACTGTCGGTGACCTCATCATCATCAACCACAGCCACTGCTTTGCCTTTTCTTTGAGCTCCATCAACCAAAACAAGCTCCTGACCAGTTGCCTTTGAACCTGGGGTTCTTGCATTTGGTGGTTTAACACTCTTTTTTACTTGCTTCTCAGCCGGCTGCCTTGGTTTTCTTGGTTTCTTTTGGTTCCCAAAGACTTTCCTTCCAAAAGGCAGAATTTGATCCTCTGAAGCTCCAGCTTTTTCTTGTCTCATTTTCTCCATGGCCGCAGTTCTTTTTGTCCCTCCCATTCTGGATTTGCTCAAACAGCTATGAGCACCAAAGCAAGAGAACAACAAAAATTTTCCAAAAATTCACCAAGTTCAGGAGTGGTACAGATCGATTTTACAAGAAAAGAATGTGTCTTTAGCCAGTCAAAGATTCAATAAACTCAAAGCAATGCCAAGGAGCAATGCACACAAAGAGTTCGGCTCGAAACACAATTTCTTGAAAAAGAATCAAAATAATTGATGAATTTAAGGAAATATTTCAAAAATTCCAAGAACAGGTCATTCTCAAGCAAGACTCATGCATTTCCTATCCATTCTACTTGCCAGCATTCATAAAATGATTCCAAGGTATCAAGCGGCCTATTAAAATTGATTCCATGTATTTCAAGTTCATGAACAGTACATTTAAGACATGAAAAAGGTGAGTTTTAACAGACAAAAATACCTTGGAATCTTCAAAGTTTGAGTGAAACGCGAGTATGCAGCAAGAAACTAGGCAAGATTACGAGTTCAATGCAGTTGGTTGATATGTCTATATTTTACATCATTTAGAGTGCATTTTAGAGTCCTCATCATGTGTTTTCCCATGTAAATTGAGTCTTTAGGCATGAAAATAGGATTTAGGGCTTGCATTAGGTCCCAAAGAGTTTTGCATGTTTTGAGGTCTTTATCAGGTGCTTTGGGAGTCATTTGGAGCTTAAGAAGAGGAGCAGAGAAGAAGACGGTGAAGAAAACGGTCAAAAATGGTGAAAACCGCTTGGAGGAATTTCTCGGCCAAATCGCGTACCGGACGGACAGAAACCTCGGTCAAAATCCTTACCGATCGCTCATTACCGGCCAATATCCTTACCGATCGTCCAACCTCGACCAAAAAGCTTACCGATCGTTCAGCACCGACCAAAGTCCGTACCGATCGACCAAAGTCAGCCTGGGTCGAAGATCAGGCGTTAATACCGCGGGTCGAGTTTTGGCCGAGGCGAAAGAATTTTTACGACCAAAAAGCTCACCGCGGTACACAGCCCTCGGTCATTTTTCTTACCGCGGGAAGCTTTTCTCGACCAAAATCTGTCCTTGTCTGCGCAATTCAAAGATCAGAAATCCGGGGAACCTTCCGGTCCGAATCAGTTGGCGGGGTCTTCAGCAAAGTTGGAGATAATAAAACAAAGATCCCAGAACAGTTAGAATCATCCAATTCGGACAAGTAGGGAGAAAGATACAGCTTCCGGAAGATACATCAACATTACGCGCATCCGAGAACTGAACGGCGAAGTACAAAGGTCACGGCGGACGGAGCCTTTCCGGACCAAATCAGCTTACCCGGTCTTCATCAAAGTTTGAGATCTGTGAAAGACCTTTTCAGAACAGTAGGGATCGCTCAACTCGGACGAGTGGTTTGAAAGATAAAGTCTCCGGAGTTCACATCGGTCCGAACAGCTTATTTTCCGGTGATTTCGATGCGGTTCAAAGATGTGAAGTCCAGGAAGACTTCCACTACCCAAGCTCCGACGGTTTCTTCACCAAAGTTCGAGTTTATTGAGTCACCTTGACTATGAAACTGGTCTCAGAGCATTCGGAGTCGTGGGTCGAAAGTTACTGCCGCCGGAAGGCGACATGGTCGATACGGGCCCAAATATGTTGCGATACGCGCTAAGTGTTTCTTCAGGGCTCGGCATCATTACCTCGACATCGGCCAAGTCAAGGCTCATATTTTGGAAGTATCCTGAGCTAGGCCTCGTACAGATACCTCGGCACGTTGGGATCAAGGCATGCACACGTAAGAAAGGAGCTGGAAACGACTAAGTGTTGAACATGCACCTCGGTGTAGCGACCTCGGCGTGCATGCCGGACCCTGTTCTCCCGAACCCCTCGACTTCCAAGCGCCTCAGCATTTTATCCCGAGGTCCATTGGCACAAGCCCAGAATCAAGAACAAAGCTGCTCAAAAACACACACGTGAAGATGGATCAAAGACTAGGGTTCATGCATGTTCTTGACGTGTTCTTCACGAGATCTTCATTTGGATCTGGACTCACGTGCGCTCCTCGACATGAAGACCTCGGCTTCACTCTCCGACACACCGTGGCACTCACCCATCAGCCCAATAACGCGGTTCAGTACCCGGTTTGTTCCGGGCTGACCCGCGACACTTTACCTTTGCTATATATACATTTTGAGACTAAAAACCTAATCATCTTATCTCTTATCTGTTTTTAGCTTTAAGAACTTGCCTCTTTGGGTGAACCTTGATCATTCTAATCCGATATCTCGTTTTTGCATGAAAAATCTTGTTCTTTCTTTATTTCTTTTATCATCTAACATTAAACTCCTCATCATGACCAGCTACACGTCTTGCAAAGGACTTAGTGAGCTCGTTATGATTAGTGAGTAGTCGTTTAAGCGGCTTTAGATGAGTAGATTAGGGTGCTTTCAAGGTAGATTAGTGGGTTTAGGTGTCTAGTCTTGCATGTTTCATTCTTTAACCGACGAGATCTCTAGGCTGGATCCAAGCACATCACTTGAGGTTCAGATCTGAGACATATCTCGCATCAAAAGTGTTTGTAGAAATGTCTGAACCACTCGGTTAAGGGTTTAAGAGTCTTTCATCGCGAGAGTGATAGTTTGTTCTCTTAAATGACATTTTTGAACTGATTCTTATTGCTGATTGATTCGATGCTTCTCAAAAGACATTTTTGGTATGAAGGAGAATCAGTTTAGATGCTTAATACTTTCATGAGAAGATTAACATGCCTTGAGTTCAAAGTTAAATGAAACCGCTTGATGTTTTGATTCATTAACCAACTAGTTGAACTTGGAAGCACCCGAGTCAAGTATCTCGTCTAAAGTCCCTTGCTTTATTGCATATTATCATCATCTGAATCGTTTAGTTATTATTTGCATCCTGTCTCTGTTTAGATCTAATCATTTGCTTTACCTTTCATGCTTAGTCGTTTGTCACTTAGCTTAGTTCGAAACCTTCACCTTTTGTCTTGACTTAAATGAACAAACATCATAGTCTAGTGTCTCGTTGACTTGTCTGGATTGATACCTCTTTGTGCTACTTCGACAAAGGGGATTGATAGCCCTGAGACCTAAATTGTTTTATCTATCAATTGGCGCCGTTGCCAACTTGTCGGAGCATTAGTCTTTTGTTTGTTCTTGAGTTCAAGATTTTACCTTTCTTTGTTTTACTCACTTCTTTGCAAATTCTTGTGTTGCTTTCAGGTGCATGAAAACCAGGTCTCGGAGCACAGAACCGCCTCTACCGTACGACGACAACATCAACCGGATTGAGAGGCGAGCTCGCGAGAGGGAACGGCATTTTGAACGACTTGGAATGGCAGAACAGCAAAGGATCGAGCAACAGGCTCACGAAACCGAACACCAGGCTCATGCTAATCAGGCGCAGGCAGGCAGGAATGAACAACAAGCTTATGTTAACCAACAACATGCTCAGAGGAACGAAAGGCTTGCTCAGCAAAACCAACAACAAGCTAATAGAAACGAGCAACAAGCCCACCATGTTCATCCGCCACCGCCACAAGCTCAGAGACAACCTCCTCCGGTCTTTGTTGGAGAGAACGACCGAGCTAATGCGCACCAATACCGAGCTGGGATTCAAGCTCCACCGGTTCAAAACAACAACTTTGAAGTTAAAGCTTCCCTACTCAACATGGTGCAGAACTCAAAGTTCCACGGTCTAGCCGGAGAAGACCCTCTTGAGCATCTAGATCAGTTTGATCGGGTTTGCGACCTAACTAAGATCAATGGTGTCTCGGAAGATAGCTTCAAGCTACGCTTGTTCCCATTCAGCCTCGGTGATAAAGCTCACCAGTGGGAAAAGAACCTCCCGAGGGGTTCTATACAAACCTGGGAGCAGTGTAAACTGGCGTTCTTATCAAAGTTCTTTTCCACATCACGCACGGCTAAGCTCAGAAACCAAATCTCAAGCTTCACGCAGCGATTGGGATACCATAGACGGTGGCGAAGAGATTGGGATACAAAAGTTACAAGCCGGCCAAGATCTCTCTTATACTAGCTGATAGATCGGTTCGCTTACCGGTGGGTTTGCTTGAGGATTTACCTTTAAGGATCGGTGAGATAGAAATCCCCACGGACTTCATAGTTCTTGAGATGGACGAGGAACCATTGGACCCTATCATCTTGGGCCGACCGTTCCTAGCGACCGCAGGAGCCATTATAGATGTGAGAGGAGGAATGATTGAACTACACATCGGTTCCGAGCATATGAAGTTCAATGTGAAAGAGATGATGAAGAAACCGACTATTGGAGGTCAGGTTTTCTATGTGGAAGTGATGGAGGAGCTAGCTGATGAGCTCCTGGAAGAGTTGAACGCAGAGGATCCGTTACAAGTGGTCCTTACACATGAACAAAGCGAGCACGGGTACTTGAACGAGGAAAGCGAGGTGTACAAGCAACTTTTGGACCAACCGAAGGAACTTGGAGCTGAGGCTAGGTTTTTGGAGCTCAGGAAGAGTGGCCTCGACATCTTAGACAGCGAGGGGTCCATGGGAACAGAGGAGACACCTCGGGATATCATGGCCGTGGCAACTCATATCGAGGCCGATGGTAATCCGCGCAAGAACAAAGAAAAGGCCGAGGAAGCTGTTCCGGGCCAATGTAGCTTTGATACCGATTGGAATGAGGCAGACGCTCCCCCTGTTGAGCTCAAGCCTCTACCAACAGGGCTCAGGTATGCGTTCTTAGGCTTGAATTCCACTTTCCCTGTGATCATAAACGATAGTTTGCTTGAACATGAAGAACGTGCATTGCTTAACGAAATCAAGAAATTTAGGAGAGCAATAGGGTATTCCTTGGCCGACATAAGAGGAATCTCTCCTGATATATGCACTCACCGAATCCACCTGGAGGACCAAGCCATGTCCTCTATTGAGCACCAACGTCGCCTTAACCCGAACCTCAAGGAGGTGGTTAAGAAGGAGATACTAAAACTCCTTGAGGCAGGGATCATATATCCAATCTCTGACTCTCGGTGGGTATCTCCTGTGCACGTTGTGCCCAAGAAAGGTGGTATCACGGTGGTAAAAAATGATAAGGATGAACTCATAGCCCAAAGAACTATAACCGGCCATCGCATGTGCATTGACTATAGGAAATTGAATTCTGCATCAAGAAAAGATCATTTCCCTTTACCATTCATTGATCAAATGCTTGAACGATTAGCCAATCATCCTTACTTCTGTTTTCTCGATGGATACTCTGGATTCTTCCAAATACCAATAGATCCAAGAGACCAAGAGAAAACGACATTCACTTGCCCTTATGGCACTTATGCTTATAGGAGAATGCCTTTCGGTTTGTGTAATGCACCGGCCACTTTTCAAAGATGCATGATGCACATTTTCTCTGATCTAATTGAAGAGAAAGTTGAGGTGTTTATGGATGATTTCTCCGTATACGGTTCCTCTTTCTCCGAATGTCTTGCTAATCTTTCTCAGGTTCTAAAGAGATGTGAGGAGCATAGGCTTGTATTGAACTGGGAGAAGTGTCATTTCATGGTACAAGAAGGCATTGTCTTGGGGCACAAAGTATCAGAGAAGGGAATTGAGGTAGACAAGGCCAAAATCGAGGTAATGGTGAACCTACAAGCTCCGAATTCTGTAAAAGGGATAAGAAGCTTTCTTGGGCACGCTGGGTTCTATAGGCGGTTCATTAAGGATTTCTCCAAGATAGCTAGGCCTTTAACTAAGCTATTGTGCAAAGAGGTGGAGTTTATCTTTGATGAAGAGTGTGAGGAAGCGTTTAAGAGGATCAAGGAGGTTTTGATCAGTGCACCAATTGTACAAGCTCCCGATTGGTCTTTACCTTTTGAAGTGATGACTGATGCATCTGACTATGCCGTGGGAGCTGTCTTGGGGCAGAAGAAAGATAAGAAACTCCATGTGATTTATTATGCCAGCCGCACCTTGGACTCAGCCCAAGAAAAGTATGCAACCACCGAGAAGGAAATGCTTGCCATTGTGTTTGCATTTGACAAATTCAGGAGTTATCTAGTGGGATCAAAGGTCACGGTCTACACTGATCACGCGGCCTTGAGGTACTTGATGTCTAAGAAGGACGCTAAGCCGAGGCTTTTGAGATGGGTCCTATTGCTCCAAGAATTCGACATGGAAATACTTGACAAGAAGGGCATTGAAAACGGGGCCGCAGATCATATCTCAAGGCTGAGGATTGAAGAAAAGGTCCCCATAAACGATGCTTTACCTGAGGAACATCTCATGTTGGTATGGTCTTACTTAGAGGTGGAAGAGGCCAACACGATCAAGGAAAGAAGCCTCCCATGGTTCGCGGATCTTGTGAACTACTTATCTTGCGGTTTAGAGCCACCGGATCTTGATGCCTATCAGAGGAAAAAGTTCTTTAGAGATGTGATGAGATATCATTGGGATGAGCCGTATCTTTACGTGCTTAACAAGGACCATCTCTATAGGCGATGCTTGGCCGAAGAAGAGATCCATCCGGTGCTACAAGAATGCCACGGTTCAGCGTACGGTGGTCACTTAGGTGCATTCAAGACGGTTGCCAAGATTTTGCAAAGCGGCTTCTGGTGGCCGACTATGTTCAAGGACGCTCAAGATGTGGTATCGAGATGCGAGGCTTGTCAAAGGCACGGTAACATATCCAAGAGGAATGAGATGCCCCAAAACCCAATCCTTGAGGTCGAGGTCTTCGACTGTTGGGGCATTGACTTCATGGGTCCCTTTGTGAGTTCATACGGAAATCAGTACATCCTTGTCGCGGTGGACTATGTGAGTAAGTGGGTCGAGGCTGTTGCATCCCCAACCAACGATTCAAAAGTGGTGGTAAAGCTTTTCAAAAGTATCATTTTCCCACGGTTTGGAGTTCCAAGAGTAGTAATCAGTGATGGGGGAAGCCACTTTATCAATAAGACTCTTGAGAGTCTTTTAAGGAAGCATGGGGTAAGGCACAAGGTGGCCACACCTTATCATCCGCAGACTAGTGGTCAAGTGGAGGTCTCTAACCGACAGATAAAGGCTATTTTAGAAAGAACCGTGAGCTCATCTAGGAAGGATGGAGCAAGAAACTTGATGATGCTTTGTGCGCTTACAGAACCGCGTACAAGACCCCCATTGGAACCTCACCGTTTAACTTGCTCTATGGGAAAAGCTGTCATCTACCGGTTGAGTTGGAATACAAAGCATTGTGGGCAGTGAAACTTCTGAACTTTGACATCAAGACTGCACAAGAAAAGAGGGTTTTACAGCTTCACGAGCTTGAGGAAATCAGGTTAGATGCTTTTGAGAGCTCTAAGATCTACAAGGAAAGGACCAAGGCGCTTCATGACAAGAAGATACACAAGAGAGAGTTCAAAAAAGGAGACCAAGTTCTGCTGTTTAACTCGAAACTCAAGCTATTCCCTGGGAAGTTGAGATCCAGATGGTCCGGTCCATTCGAAATTCTTGAAGTAAGGCCTTATGGAGCGGTTGTTTTGAAAGGAAAAGATGGACAAGGCTTTGTAGTAAACGGTCAGAGGGTAAAACACTACCTGGCATCAGAAACAAGAGAGGGAGCTACCTCAGTTCCTCTTCTTGAACCAGAATCAGCCTGAAAAGGTATGGAAAGTCCAACTTAGTGACGATAAACAAAGTGCTCTTGGGAGACACCCCAAGCTTATCCTTGTAAATATTTCGTTTTTCATCTTCTTTTTCTTTTTACTTGAAGCTTTTTGAAGGGTTTGTTAAGTGTTTCAGGAGTTAGATGGTGAATCTTGATGATGAGAATAAGAAAAAGCTCGAAAATGACACGGCCTGATGAATTAAGTCCTAGAGTGTACGTAGCCTCGGTATCGACCCTTGGTATATACATACCGCGGTCACCTTTTACCGAGTAATAGCTTGAGAACCTCAGCTAAACTCCTCGACTTAATTTCACCATGGCCGTGCTTAAGAAGTTATGTGGTGAGATGACTAAGTGTGGGGGAGACCCACGGTGTAAACACCTCGGTATGATTATACCGAGGGGCAAGGTTCATCTCAAACGGTCTAAAACCTCGATCGAGGCCGTGACCAGTTTACACCAAGGCAGGACCGTTTAAACCCCCAGCACCAAGTGTTCTCTGTTAAAAACAAGTGACCTCGGCATGATACCCTCGTGGTGGAGCACACCGAGGTGCCCAGTTTCAAGAACGATCAAAAACATAAACACTTGGGACACTTGAGTCAAAGAAGAAGGTTTGCACGGACTAAGGAAAAGATTTGAAGGCCGCGGGGAAATTCTTGTTAGCTTGAACTTAGCCCACTCGGCTTAGTGCCCTCGAGGTAGAACAAGTCGAGGCCGCTCAAGAGAACACGAGAAAAACCACTCTAGTCCGTACGGCTCACGTCATTCCAAAGTCGCGCCATTTGGAAGCCTTTGCGCGGTAATTTGAATTTAAACGCCCGGTCAAAGCTGTTTTGGCGCGGGTCAACGGTCGCAGCTGGAGGAGAAGGGGGGACCAGTCCCACTACAGTCCAAGCGCCAGCTGGAACGCGCGACACCACCCATACCAGCCTCCATCCCGAGCCAAAACCGAGAGTTCGCCTTCTTCTCTCTTTTCTCTGCATTTCAAGAACATATCTCTCTCATTTCTCATCCATTTCTTGTGATTCCAAGCGTTCTAGACTCGCTAGGGTGTTGTCTATTCATCATAAGCATTCCACTAAACTTGAATCTTGGATTCCCAAAGGTATTTGCTTCTTAAAGAACTCATCTTTTTTCCTTCATTCTTTGCGAGCTTTTAAGTTTGTAAAATGTGGAATCGATTCTTTTAGAACATATCGACCTCTGGGAACAATTTTAAAAATTCCATCAGGATAGACAACACAAGAAAAACCGGTTTTTGTTCTGAAAATCACTTGTTCTTGAGTTTTTAAAATTCTTGAGAAAATGCGCTTGGAATCGGTCTTAATGACGATTTGTGTACTTGAGCTGAAATGTCTTGATAACTTGTCTCTAATCGGTTGTTCTGGCTTGTTCTTACTTCTCTCTTTGATGTATGACAAAGCTATAACTATGATCTTGTTAAAGAAAAAGCTCTGTCTTTGCTATCTTCAGAAACCTGTGCTTGTCGTTGTACTTGATTCTAACGGTTTCTTTGAGGATCTGTCTTGCAGATGACCGGCGACCGAGCTGTTCCCACTCATGAGACGAACAAAAATGAGGTCCAGAGGAGGAGCACGAAAGGGAAAGCCGTGGCCGTAGCACGCAATGGTGGAACAAGCAAGAAACCCTCCGTGAGATCCGATGGTGAGCCAGCTGCCAAGCGAGCAAGGAACGCCGAGCTCACTCTGGTTCCAACCCTTGAACCAAAAAGGAATGGGGAGCAGGCAGCCACTGAGATCGATGGAGATGAGCTGAGAGCCATAGTTCCCCACGCACCCGACTATGCCAAGAAGACCAAGAAGGAACCAAAGCCCGAGCCCGAGGAGGAACATTTCCCGACTACTGAGGAGTACTTGGACCACTTTAACTCTATAAGAGTAGCTCAAGGTCGATTCCCTGATATGGAGCTGTTGAAGAAGCTTGAGATACTCGATGATGTTACACTCATCTTTCAAAACATGGGCTTGGCCGAGTTCTTCATGATGAGCGATGTTGCTTACGAGGGGATCACACAACAGTTTCTTGCCACTTTGGAGGTTGTCATCTACCCCAAGAGAGATCCCAAGCGTCTACATGGCAAAGGATTCGGACACATTGAGTTTGACGTAGAAGGCGTGCACTACAAGGTCAGTTTCAAGGAGCTTGATGAGATATTTGGATTTGAAAGGAATGGAAGCTCGCTTGATAAGTTTGTGTACCCTCGTGATGAATTGGCCGCGTTGTGGGAAACGATATCTTTTGGGCCCTACTTGGGAGGCAAAAGCAAGACAAGCTGCATCAGGAACCCTGCGATCAGATACACCAACCGGGTCCTGGCCTCTACGTTCTTCTCTACATACAACCCTGGTGTCATTCACACGGCAGAGCTCGAACTGTTAGGACTTGGACTTAAGCCGCTCATCACTCAAATGAAGAACAAAAAGGAGTACCAAGGGCCGATGCATGTACCGTCTTTAGGAGCGTTCTTTGCGATCCAAATGCTCACCTATAGAGGAAGGGAGCAAGGAGGCTTCAGAACGGTTGGATTGTCACTACAATTTTGAGAGCTCAAGGGTTCATATTCCCTGATTCACCATCAAGGCCGAATCTCATTGATGAGCAATACCTAAGTAAAAGGGGTTTCTTTGGAGGCAAGTCAGGGGATAGATGGGTTTACAACTTCACGCTGATGCACAGGGACGGTACACAAGTTCTACTGCCTAACCGAGGCCTCACCATGCTTGATAAGCAGTGTAACATCTCCTTCTATGTCCTCAAGGATCAGTTGTACAACCCCTCTCTCGGCCCACCAATGCGCAAGTGCACCAAGGCCATACCTAACAAGCCGCAGAACGAGAACGGCCCGGCCGGATGTGAGAATGAAGAAGAACGGCACCCTGAGAGAAGGATGGGAGCAGGCCGATATCATTTTGATCCATACGTGTGGTGTGAGCCTGAATACCACACCAAGAAGCTGTATTTGCGAGTGAACACTCTCCAAAAGTGGTGTAAGTGGCAAGACAAGACCATTCATGCGTTGGTGGACTGTGTAAGGCACCTGAAGAAGAAGGTCAAGCAGCTGACACGGCCATCTTCTCCGGACATGAACTCGGGGACCTCAACCGCACCAGTTACACAGGAGGAGGTTGGGGAAAGCTCAAACGCAAGGAACCCGGAGTTTCCACCAGGCAAAGAGGATTGGATCAACCCTGCCTTGGCATTCTTACCTGAACCCTCGGATAGCAGCCCGCCACGTCAGTCCACACCCTCCTGCTCAACATCAAATCCCTCGTACTACTTGGGATCAGACCTCTCCGACTAAGGTATCGACTTCAAACCCTGTACATATGCATCTTGTGTATATCATTCTGCATTCGTTTAGTTCGTCTTTTTACTTCTCTCACACGCTTCTATAACACACGGGACTGTGTTGTTTAAGTGTGGGGGAGGAGCTTTGTGTTTTCTGATCTTGTTTTCTCTGTTCTTATTTGACTTTTGCATTCTTGAGTCTCATTTAGCTTTGTACATATGGAAAAAAACCGCATCATTAACATTCTAGTTGCATCTTGCATTCTAAGATCGAGTCTAGTTGCATCATTTAGGACTGCATCAATGCAAGGAGCAATGATAGATTTTTTCCTAGAAAGTAAATCACTTGAGAACTTGAACTAAATATGCTTGTGAAACTCATTCTGTGCTTGTAAAGCTTGAAACGATTTGAATCTGTGAAGCAAGTCTAAATTACACTCAACTCTAGTTAAGTGATAACCCTGAACTTGAATTGTAAATATCTTTTGATGCATTGCTTGAATTGGCTTGTGGATACCGATATACATACTTGAGCTAGAATCATTGTTTTTACCACCCTCTTTTCCTTTGCTCAAGTAGCTGAATCCGCATCATGGATCAGTTCCCTCACCTTGAACCCAACTTTCTTTTCGAGCCAATGTTTGTGTGTGAATTGTAAGGCCACCTTAGACTGAACTTAGCAGAAAGTGTTAGGTTTAGAGCGACAAGGGCATGTCTCATTGAGTGCTACGTTCCAACATCAAGGAACTGAGAGTATTGGCAAGAAATAAGTGTGGGGGAAAAGATCTATTGGTGAGTGGAAAAAGGTGAGCTGAGAGAAAAAGAGAGAATGGAGATAGCTAGGGGAATGAAAGAAAAAGAATCGAGTCTTGAATTTGAAAAGAAGAGCTCTGTTGTTCTAAAAAGAAAAGTATAGTCTTTGAAATGAAAAGAAGCCAAAAAGGCTCAAGTGTTCTAAAAAGAAAAGAAAAGAGCTGTTTGAATAAGTAAACACCAAAGGCTTGAAAATCAAAACAAAAGTGAGTCCCCTAGTGAAAAAGAAAGCAATTGAGAGAGTGAGGATCTTGAGAGGGTGAGCAAGTAAGAAAAGCTTTGAGTGGAGTGTGGGGTGTGATGAGTCTTGCCCTTGTATGCATCGGTTGCTTTTTACCTTTAGCATTCTGCCAAAGTTTGGTCGTTCATTGAGTGATCCCATTGTTGCATTACACCCGCTTGAATATTGATGAGATCATTTTTATCTCATGACCTTACCCTAGCCAAGCCAGCCTATTTGAACATTGCATCATTTGATTCACCGGTTACGAGCTTAATGAATGTGAAAGAGTTGAATGTGATAATGACTTGTGGAGATTCTGTGCTTTAATTGTAGAATATCTGAGTATGGCTTTACGTTGCATATTTGAGCATGAATCCGAGTTCTCCATGTGATCACTTCTTTCTAAAAAGGAAATATGAGCTCCATCTGCATTACAACCTCTTTCTCTCATTTGTTCTCTTCGCTTGAGGACAAGCAAAGGACAAGTGTGGGGGAGTTGATATGTCTATATTTTACATCATTTAGAGTGCATTTTAGAGTCCTCATCATGTGTTTTCCCATGTAAATTGAGTCTTTAGGCATGAAAATAGGATTTAGGGCTTGCATTAGGTCCCAAAGAGTTTTGCATGTTTTGAGGTCTTTATCAGGTGCTTTGGGAGTCATTTGGAGCTTAAGAAGAGGAGCAGAGAAGAAGACGGTGAAGAAAACGGTCAAAAATGGTGAAAACCGCTTGGAGGAATTTCTCGGCCAAATCGCGTACCGGACGGACAGAAACCTCGGTCAAAATCCTTACCGATCGCTCATTACCGGCCAAAATCCTTACCGATCGTCCAACCTCGACCAAAAAGCTTACCGATCGTTCAGCACCGACCAAAGTCCGTACCGATCGACCAAAGTCAGCCTGGGTCGAAGATCAGGCGTTAATACCGTGGGTCGAGTTTTGGCCGAGGCGAAAGAATTTTTACGACCAAAAAGCTCACCGCGGTACACAGCCCTCGGTCATTTTTCTTACCGCGGGAAGCTTTTCTCGACCAAAATCTGTCCTTGTCTGCGCAATTCAAAGATCAGAAATCCGGGGAACCTTCCGGTCCGAATCAGTTGGCGGGGTCTTCAGCAAAGTTGGAGATAATAAAACAAAGATCCCAGAACAGTTAGAATCATCCAATTCGGACCAGTAGGGAGAAAGATACAGCTTCCGGAAGATACATCAACATTACGCGCATCCGAGAACTGAACGGCGAAGTACAAAGGTCACGGCGGACGGAGCCTTTCCGGACCAAATCAGCTTACCCGGTCTTCATCAAAGTTTGAGATCTGTGAAAGACCTTTTCAGAACAGTAGGGATCGCTCAACTCGGACGAGTGGTTTGAAAGATAAAGTCTCCGGAGTTCACATCGGTCCGAACAGCTTATTTTCCGGTGATTTCGATGCGGTTCAAAGATGTGAAGTCCAGGAAGACTTCCACTACCCAAGCTCCGACGGTTTCTTCACCAAAGTTCGAGTTTATTGAGTCACCTTGACTATGAAACTGGTCTCAGAGCATTCGGAGTCGTGGGTCGAAAGTTACTGCCGCCGGAAGGCGACATGGTCGATACGGGCCCAAATATGTTGCGATACGCGCTAAGTGTTTCTTCAGGGCTCGGCATCATTACCTCGACATCGGCCAAGTCAAGGCTCATATTTTGGAAGTATCCTGAGCTAGGCCTCGTACAGATACCTCGGCACGTTGGGATCAAGGCATGCACACGTAAGAAAGGAGCTGGAAACGACTAAGTGTTGAACATGCACCTCGGTATAGCGACCTCGGCGTGCATGCCGGACCCTGTTCTCCCGAACCCCTCGACGTCCAAGCGCCTCAGCATTTTATCCCGAGGTCCATTGTCACAAGCCCAGAATCAAGAACAAAGCTGCTCAAAAACACACACGTGAAGATGGATCAAAGACTAGGGTTCATGCATGTTCTTGACGTGTTCTTCACGAGATCTTCATTTGGATCTGGACTCACGTGCGCTCCTCGACATGAAGACCTCGGCTTCACTCTCCGACACACCGTGGCACTCACCCATCAGCCCAAGAACGCGGTTCATTACCCGGTTTGTTCCGGGCTGACCCGCGACACTTTACCTTTGCTATATATACATTTTGAGACTAAAAACCTAATCATCTTATCTCTTATCTGTTTTTAGCTTTAAGAACTTGCCTCTTTGGGTGAACCTTGATCATTCTAATCCGATATCTCGTTTTTGCATGAAAAATCTTGTTCTTTCTTTATTTCTTTTATCATCTAACATTAAACTCCTCATCATGACCAGCTACACATCTTGCAAAGGACTTAGTGAGCTCGTTATGATTAGTGAGTAGTCGTTTAAGCGGCTTTAGATGAGTAGATTAGGGTGCTTTCAAGGTAGATTAGTGGGTTTAGGTGTCTAGTCTTGCATGTTTCATTCCTTAACCGACGAGATCTCTAGGCTGGATCCAAGCACATCACTTGAGGTTCAGATCTGAGACATATCTCGCATCAAAAGTGTTTGTAGAAATGTCTGAACCACTCGGTTAAGGGTTTAAGAGTCTTTCATCGCGAGAGTGATAGTTTGTTCTCTTAAATGACATTTTTGAACTGATTCTTATTGCTGATTGATTCGATGCTTCTCAAAAGACATTTTTGGTATGAAGGAGAATCAGTTTAGATGCTTAATACTTTCATGAGAAGATTAACATGCCTTGAGTTCAAAGTTAAATGAAACCGCTTGATGTTTTGATTCATTAACCAACTAGTTGAACTTGGAAGCACCCGAGTCAAGTATCTCGTCTAAAGTCCCTTGCTTTATTGCATATTATCATCATCTGAATCGTTTAGTTATTATTTGCATCCTGTCTCTGTTTAGATCTAATCATTTGCTTTACCTTTCATGCTTAGTCGTTTGTCACTTAGCTTAGTTCGAAACCTTCACCTTTTGTCTTGACTTAAATGAACAAACATCATAGTCTAGTGTCTCGTTGACTTGTCTGGATTGATACCTCTTTGTGCTACTTCGACAAAGGGGATTGATAGTCCTGAGACCTAAAATGTTTTATCTATCAGTTGGAATTTCTCAATTTGGTTCAAGAACGAGAGAGATATGAATGTTTCAAGTTTAAGAAATAAGGAGAAGAGAGCAAACTCGTGTCGGGAAGAAGGCTCCTGGTGGGGAACAGCTGTAAAGAGCGCGGCTTTGACCAGTCAACGTTCGTGCGGTCAAGATTTTAAAAAAAATTTTCTGCGCCTGGTTGACCGTGTCACCGTACCGTGGCAAAACCCAAAAACCTGCTCGTTTTTGCCACGACCTGGAGCGTCCTGTGTCATCCTCCCCGTGACGATCTCTGGATGAACTAAGCCGGCTAAAGCACACTTGACACGGTCCGTGTTGTGCTTGACATCATGCCACGGCATTCACCCGATAAGAATAATATCGGACAAAAAATCCTTGCCACGGTCTGGACCGACCGTGGCATCGTCCCCGCTGCATTTCCCAAATCATGCTTCTTCGGCCAACATGTGCCACGGTCAAGCATCATTTCCCGTGCCAGCCGACCGCGTCAAACCCCGAAGCTTGTGCCGCCTTGCCACGGTCTGGTTCTTGAGCCGTGCCTTCTGACCATGGCAAATCCCGAAAGTGTGCAACTTTTGCCACAGCCATACTTTTAGACCGTGATTCTCTCTCGTGGCCTTAGCTAAAAAACTTGCCACGTTTGATATTTGACCGTGGCCGGCTACCATGCTCAAGGCCGAGCATAAACCTTTGCCCACTTCTTCATTCCTTTTCATCTTGCAATAATTTTCCACGAGGTCAAACTCAAACCTGTAACGTGTAGACACTAAACAAACCCATCAAAACATCCTAAAACATAAAAAGGAAAGAAAAGAAAAGATCAAAAGCATATGTATAAAGGATAAGCTTGGGGTGTCTCCCAAGAGCACTTTGTTTAAAGTCTCTAAGTTAGACTTTGATACCAAGTTTATGCTGATGGTGGATCAAGAAGGGGAACTGATGTAACTTCCTCCTTCCTTTGTGTGACTAGGTAGTGCTTGATCCTTTGACCATTTACCACAAACTCTTGACCATCTTTACCTTCTAGCACAACAGCTCCATATGGCCTACCCTCAAGAATCTTAAAGGGACCAGACCATCTAGACTTGAGTTTTCCTGGAAATAACTTAAGACTAGAGATGAACAGCAACACCAAATAACCTTCCTTGAATTCCCTTTTCAGAATCTTTTGATCATGTAGAGCTTTGGTATTTTCTTTATAGATCTTGGAGCTCTCAAAAGCCTCCAACCTGATCTCTTCAAGTTCATGGAGTTGAATTATTCTTTTCTCTTGAGCTGTTTTGATATCAAAGTTCAGAAACTTCACAGCCTATAATGCTTTGTACTCCAGCTAAACAGGAAGGTGGCAGCTCTTCCCATATAGCAGACTGAAAGGAGATGTCCAAATTGGAGTTTTAAAGGTTGTTCTATAAGCCCACAATGCATCATCAAGCCTTTTGCTCCAATCTTTTCTGCTTGAGCTAACAGTCCTCTCAAGAATGGCCTTAATTTGTCTATTAGACACTTCAACCTGGCCACTAGTTTGAGGATGATAGGGAGTAGCTACCTTATGTTTCACTCCATGCTTCTTCAGTAGTCCCTCCAAGGTTTTGTTCACAAAGTGAGAACCTCCATCAGAAATAATAACCTTGGGTACCCCAAATCTTGGGAAGATTATGTTCTTGAACAACCTGACCACTACCTTGGAATCATTGGTAGGAGAAGCAATAGCCTCAATCCACTTGGACACATAGTCCACAGCCACTAATATGTACTGATTCCCATAAGATGAGATGAAAGGCCCCATAAAGTCCACTCCCCAACAATCAAAAACTTCAACCTCCAATATTGGATTTTGAGGCATCTCACTCCTCTTTGAAATGTTCCCATGCCTATGACAGGCATCACATGCTGAAACAACCCTCTGAACGTCCTTGAACATAGTAGGACCCACTCTGAAGAACCTTGGCCACAGTCTTGAATGCTCCCATGTGACCCCCAAAAGCTGATCCATGGCACTCTTGCAACACAGGTTGCATCTCCTCTTCAGCAAGACACCTTCTATACAGCTGATCTTTGTTCAGGACATACAGGTAAGGTTCATCCCAATGGTATCTTTGGACATCTCTGAAGAACTTCTTTCTGTGGTAAGCATCAAGTTCTGGTGGTTCCACTCCACAAGCAAGAAAATTCACAATATCAGCAAACCAGGCAATTCTTTTCTCTTGGATGCTATCCACTTCTTCAAACTCCAAATAAGAGTTAAGCACCATCAATGATTCCTCAGGGAGAGAGTCATTAAGAGGGACTTCAGAGTCCACTCTTAACCTAGAGAGATGGTCTGCAGCTCCATTCTCCATACCCTTCTTGTCTTGTACCTCCATATCAAACTCTTGAAGTAAGAGGACCCATCTCAAAAGTCTAGGCTTGGCATCCTTCTTGGTCATTAGATACCTGAGGGCTGCATGATCAGTATATACAATGACTTGTGATCCCACCAGGTAGCTTCTGAATTTATCAAATGCAAAGACTATTGCCAACATTTCTTTCTCTGTGGTAGCATACTTCTCCTGGGCAGAATCAAAGATTCTGCTGGCATAGTAGATGACATGAAGCTTCTTGTCCTTCCTCTGACCAAACACAGCTCCAACTGCATAGTCTGAAGCATCAGTTATAACCTCAAAAGGGAGGGACCAGTCTGGAGCCTGAACAATAGGTGCACTGACTAATGTATCCTTGATCTTCTTGAAGGCTTCTTCACACTCAGCATCAAAGACAAAGTCAACCTCTTTACACAACAGCCTTTTCAAAGGTCTAGCTATTCTTGAGAAATCTTTGATGAATCTTCTGTAAAAACCAGCATGCCCCAAGAAACTCCTTATGCCCTTCACTGAATTTGGAGGCTCCAAATTTATTATGACTGCCACTTTAGCCTTGTCAACCTCTATGCCCTTCTCAGAGATCTTGTGCCCAAGTACAATCCCTTCCTGCACCATGAAGTGGCATTTCTCCAAATTCAACACCAAGTTATGCTGCTCACATCTCTCCAGGACCTGTGACAAGTTAGAAAGACAATCGGAGAAGGAGGAACAATAGACAGAAAATTCGTCCATGAAGACTTCCACCTTCTCTTCAATGATGTCAGAGAATATATGCATCATGCAACGCTGGAATGTGGCAGGGGCGTTACAAAGACCAAAAGGCATGCACCTGTATGCAAATGTACCATAAGGACAAGTAAATGTGGTATTTTCTTGGTCTCTTGGATCTATGGGGATTTGAAAGAATCCAGAGTAACCATCTAGAAAACAAAAGAAAGAATGGTTGGCAAGCCTCTTTAGCATTTGATCAATGAAAGCCTCTTTAGCATTTGCAAGCCTCTTTACCCTTTTCTTTACATGATCTTTCAGCAACTTGATTATTCTTTAAGGCTGCCTCCCCCTCAGTTTGATCATTGTCCTCAATGATCACATTGTTGTGGTCAATACCAGGTAGCTCCTTGCCACTTCTCAGTGTAATGGCTTTACCATACTCCTTGGGGTTTGGTTCAGGCTTACCAGGAAGTTGGCTTTGGTTCCTTGAGCTAGAGGCCTGATTTTGTTTCAATTCCTTGATGTCCTGCTGCATTGATGCATACTGGCTTGCAAACACTTGTTGACCCTGAAGCAGCTGTTGTAGAATCCCAACCATATCTGACCCAATCTGTGGCTGCTGGTGAACAGGTGCTGACTGAAACTGATGCTGAACCGGCACCTGCTGCTGGAACTGAGGTGGACCAAACCCTGGTGGTGCCTTTGGCTGCTGCTGTGAACTGAAACCAGAACTCTGAAGTGGTTGCTGATGCTGACTATAACCCTGATTCTAAGCAAACAGATTCTTTGGTTAAAAAGACCCTTGAAAGTTGTTCTTTGGAACAAAACTCTGTGGAGCTTGAGAGGTAGGGTAGACTTGGTCTTGTGGGTTTGATACATTGTGATTCCTGTAAGAGAGGTTCTGATTGGCATTGACATACTCATATCTTTGGAACCTCTGATTCCCAATATAGTTTATCACTTCCTGAGTAAGACGCTCTTCACTGATGTTCTCAAAGCATTGAGAAGGTTCCTCTTACTCTCCTACAAAGTGCATTGGTTTTTGAGTAGCCAATAACACCTTGTCCAGCTTTCTTTCAAGTGTTTTAAAGTCCTTCTCATACCTTTGATCCCTACTTTAACTCTCACTCCTATTGGCTCTATCAAAGTCTTCTCTATATGTATCATTGCTCATTGCTAAGTTCTCAACCAGCTCTAAAGCAGCATGAATCTCTTTCCCCAGAAAGTTTCCATTGGAGGCAGTATCCAGCTGGTTCCTAGTCTTTGGAAGAGCCCCTCTATAAAGTGTGCTGAGAATAGAAGCTTCACTAAACCCATGGTGTGGGCACTGGTTGGTATATGCTTCACCAAAACTCTTATTGCTATGTTGAGTGAAGCTGGAGATTTGGTTTCTCAGCTTTGGTGTTCTTGAAGTTGAGAAGAACTTAGACAGAAATGTCTGCTGGCATTGCTCCCAAGTCTGAATGGAGCCTCTTGGGAGATTCTTCTCCCATTGGTGAGCTTTGTCACCAAGACTGAAGGGGAATAATCTGAGCTTGAAACTGTCCTCAGATACTCCATTTATCTTTGTCAAGTCATAAACCTTATCAAATTGATCCAAGTGTTCCAAAGGATCTTCCATTGCCAATCCATGGAACTCGGAGTTTCGGACCATATTCAGCAAAGATGCCTTGACTTCAAAATTGTTGTTTTGCACAGGTGGTGCTTGAATTCCAGCTTCATACTGATGAGCATTGGCCCTGTCATTCTCTCCTACATAGACCTGTGGCTGCTCATATTTCCTTGGTTGGTTTTGGAATGGCTGTTGGTGGTGAGCTTGTTGTCTTTGCTGTACATTGAAATGGGCCTTTGCTGATGAGCTGGAGCTTGTCCCTGGTGGACATAAGCTTGTTGCTGTTGCACCTGTTCCTGAGGAACATTACCCTGATGGAACCCTTGACCAGCTCCATTACCAGCTCCATTTCCAGCTGCATTACCCTACTGCACCTGAGCCTGTTGCACCTGAGCCTGTTGCTCCTCTTGAGCCTGCGGCTCAATGTCAACTACATGCTGTCTCTGATCTTCCATATCAGCCGGATCAGTCTGTCTTCCACGCCTATCCCTTCTCCTTCTTGGAACCAAAAGATTAATGTTGTCGTTTAAAGGGAAAGGTGGACCACAGCTTCTTGATCTGGACCTGGTGTTCATGCACCTGAAACTCACAACCAGAACTTGAAAGAAATTAGAAAACACAAAAGAAAATGCTTGATCTCAAGAAATGACACAATCTTAATGCTATCACACTTTGGCAACGACGCCAATTGATAACTAGAGTTTTCAAGGCTCTAAATGAGGGGTTATCAATCCCTTTTCTCACTTTGCAGTACAAAGGGTATCAATCCATCATGTGTAGACACTAAGATGCAGGATCAGTTCTTAATTCAAGCCAAATGAGTGAGGTTTTGATGTTAATTTCACTAAACAAAGTTAAAACAAAAATTAAAGCTAATGATCAATTTAGACAAGCAAGTAAAAGAGCTTAAAATGATATGAGAATGTAGATATGATGATGAGAAAGGTCTTAGATATGATAGTGGATTAGGGTGCCTTGATGCTAGACTAGTGAGCTAATGAATCATGATGATCAAACAAGCCATTCAACTTAAACTCAATCAACTAAGCAAATCATCTCATGAAGGTATTAACTTCTAAGTTATAACAGCTCCTAACCTAATCATCATTAGTGAAGCATGAGATAACCAGCATTAAGAATCAGTCTAATCAGTCATTTAAGCAACAAACAATCAAACTCTTGATGAAAATCGCTTAAACCCTTACAAGCATGGTTCAGGCATTTCATCAAACACTTTTGGTGCATGAAATGCCTATGGATCTAGACCACATATGATGTGTATGGATCTAGCATAGATGCTTGCTTGTAAGGAATGGAATATGCATGATCTAACTCTTAAACTCACTAATCTAACACCTAAGCACCCTAATCTACATATCTAAGACCTTAATAGGGATTTACTCACTAATAATAATCAACAAACAAAACCGTTTGCAAAATATGTTGTTAATCATGATTAGAAGTGTTATTTGATGATGAGCAATGATAAGACAAGATGGAAAACACTCTCAAATCAATATTAAACTCAAGCAAAGGTTTTTAACCAATGGTTTTCACCAAAAAGGAAAAGAGACTAAGGATAAGATAAAAGTTTTTAGCAAATTAGGTCTAAAATGTATTTATACTAGTCTTGGACGAACTGGGTCAGCCCGGAACAAACCGGGTACTGACCCGGCTTTGATGGGTGAAAATGAGGTTTGCCACAAACTGTGGCATGTGACCGTGTCAAGGCTGAATACTTTGTTCTTGATGAATCTTGGTGCCACGGGATCTCTCTGGTCATGATGCATTACCGTGTCTAAGTTTTCTGGGTTCGGATGAAGAAAAGGTTGGAGATGGCACGTTCTGGCTTGGACCGTTTCTTCTGAGCGTGGTCAAGTGCATAGGCTTCGGTGATTGCCACGGCATGATGAATAGCCGTGGCATCTTGGTGTGTCGAGTGGATAAGGCTTGACTGCGGTCAGGTTCAAGGCTGTGTCTATTGAGCGTGTCAAATCCCGAAGGTCTGCATAGTCCTAAGTGTTGTCTTGCCACGGTCAAGTGTAGAACGTGGCGTTACCTCGTGGCAAATCCCGAATGCACGTATAGTCTTGCCACGGCTAAGTGTAGACCGTGGCGGTTCATCGTGACCTTGGACCCATTAACTCTTAAAACGCTTCGGTGGTTGCCACGGCCAGGTTAAAGGCCGTGGCGTGGAGACCGTGTCAAATCCCGAAAAGTTGCATCGCGTGCCACGATCAGATCTGGACCGTGGCATTCCACCGTGCCAACATTACACTTAGCATAATTTCCATGTTTTTGATGCCCGAATGATAAGTGTGTCTCCATTATTCTGGAACTCACACCGCACAACTCTAAATAGCATCAAACCAAGCCCAAAGGAAAGATGACTCATCAAGCTCAAACTTTGGTGAAGAACCCTTTGATAATCGGGGAGTGGAAGGTTCCCCGGTCGGCCCATCTCTGCGATGCATTGAAACGATCAACAAGGAGCTCTTGGACCATTGTTTACTCCGGAGACTGTATCTTCCAGCACGTAGCTCCAAACTGGATGATCTCAGATTTTCTAGAAAGAACACTTAAGGATCTCAAATCTTGCTGAAGACCCCCGCAACTGAACCAGAACGGAAAGGCACCGTTCCACATAATCTCTGTGATTCATCGGACCGGTCTTGAAACTGTAGCAAGACAGGTGCGCCTTCCGGTGAGCTTAACTCTCTGCTCACGCCTCCAAATCCTATGATTCTACCTGCTCTGGAACCATGATCCAACCCTCTCCAACTTTGATGAAGCACCCGACAACTGAATCGGAGCGGAAAGTTCCCCGGACAGGTGATTTTGGCCGAGAGGTTTACCCACGGTACGTGTTTTGGCCGAGAGGTTCTCCCGCGGTACGTGAAAAACGCCGAGAAAAGCTTCTTGGGGTACGTGGAAATCACCGAGAACCTCCAAAAACCCATTTTCACCATCTTTCAAGCTCTGATCACCGTTTCTCTTCCTGGTTTCACCTTTTCAACCCCAAATAGCTCCAAATACACCTGATAAACACTCCAAACATGCAAAGACTCATTGAGACCTAATGCAACTCCTAAGGTCCTAAAACAACACTTAAAGACCTAAAATGCATGAAATAAGATATGATTTGAAATGAAATATACAACCTAAATAATGCAAATTATGAACATATCAACAAGATAGCCAGTCCATATCACCCTCAGACCAATGGCCAAGTAGAGGTTTCAAACAGACAAATCAAGGCCATCTTAGAGAGGACAGTGAGAAACTCAAGGAAAGACTGGAGCAAGAAGTTGGATGATGCTCTCTGGACCTATAGGACTGCTTACAAGACTCCCATTGGAACATCCCCTTATAATATGTTGTATGGGAAGAGCTGTCATCTACCAGTGGTGCTTAAGTACAAGGCTCTATGGGCTGTTAAAATATTGAACTTTGACATTAAAACAGCCCAAGAGAAGAGGCTACTCCAGTTGCATGAACTTGAAGAGATCAGACTCAATGCCTTTGAGAGTGCAAGGATATACAAGGAGAAGACCAAGATCTTGCATGACCAGAAAATTTTCAAGAGGGAGTTTAACGTGGGAGATCTGGTTCTTTTATTTAACTCAAGGCTCAAGCTCTTTCGTGGTAAGTTTAAGTCAAGATGGTCAGGACCATTCAGGGTTTTAGAGGTTAGAAGCTATGGAGCGTTGGTCTTGGAGGGAAAGGATTGAAAGGGTTTTGTTGTGAATGCACAAAGGGTCAAACATTACCTTGTTTCCAAGAAGAGAGAGGAGGCTTCTACAGTTCCTCTTGATGATCCACCAGCCTGTTAAACAGGTTTTCAAAGTCAAACTTAGTGACATTAAACAAAGTGCTCTTGGGAGACATCCCAAGCTTATCCTTGTACATAGTTCTTATAATCTTTTCTTTTCTTTCTTTTTATGTTTTACGACCTTTTTATGGGTTTTGTGAGTTGTTCTCAGGTCCCAGAAAACTTTTGGAGGCTATGGCTCAGGGAAAAAGTGGAATGGAGCATGTGAGAAGGCTGAGAAAAGGGTTTAAGGCATGGAAACTTATATGTTCATATTTTGCATCATTTAGGTTGTATATTTCATTCCAAAGCATATCTTATTCCATGCATTTTAGGTCCTTAGGGTTTGTTTTAGGACTTAGGAGATGCATTAGGTCCCAATGAGTCTTTGCATGTTTTGAGTGTTTATCAGGTGCATTTGGACTTATTTGGAGTTGAAGAGGTGAATCCAGGAAGAGAAATGGTGATCAAAGCTTGAAAGGAGGTTCTCGCCCACTCTCGCGGACCAGGAAGGTTTTTCTCAGCCATTCTCACGTACCGCGGGTGGATTCCTCGGCCAAAACGCGTACTGGCTAATGAATTTCTCGGCCAAAATCTCCGGGTGCAGATACGTTTCCGAAATCGCCTGTCCAGGGAACCTTCCGGTCCGATTCAGCTGCCCGGTGCTTCATCAAAGTTAGAGAGGATTGAATCACGGTTCCAGAGCAAGTAGAATCATGGAAATTGGACGCGTGAGCAGAAAGTTAAGCTCGTCGGAAGAGACTCCTATCTCGCTGCCGTTTTTGACCGAGCCGATGAGCTCCGAAGAATGTGAAGGACGGTGCACTTCCAGACCGATTCAGTTTACGGGGCCTGCATGAGAATTAGAGATATTTGAGTCCTCTTTCCAGAAATTCCGAGATCATTCAATTCGGAACTATGAAAAAGAAGATACGGTCTCCGGAATTGACACATGTCTAGGCGCCTTTCCCTGATCGTGTAAATGCACTGCGAAGATGAGCCCTCCAAGAAACCTTCCACTTCCCAAGCACCAAAGCTTCCTTCACCAAAGTTGAAGATGTATGAGTCTTCTATCCTCTGCAACCGGAATCACACAATTCGGACCAATATCCTAGAAGTTACGCTTCCCGGAATGCGAAGTGGTCCAAGCTGCTCTGAATGCTGCGAGATAGTCTTGCGACCTGGTTAACTCGCAGGCCTGAAGATGAATGCCTGGAAGTGGATGCTGCGAGTTGAGAAGTGCGGGTAAGCTATCACTCGATAAGGTCTGAGGCTCCCGAGCAAGAAAAATGCTAAGTTGATAACACTGTATTTTGACCACTTTTATGGATCATAATTGTATCTTATGCAGGTGTTTTAACTCTGTTTTCAAAGGTTTTTAAAGTGTTTTCAATGTTTTAGAGTTTCAAAAGACTTTACAGGAAACTTGGGCAAAAGATATGCAATTTGGAACAAATGAGCAATTTTGGATAAATGCAGACCTTCAGAAGTATGACAAGCGATGAAGACCTTCTCACCGTCCGATCACACCCAAAATTTGTGACAACATAGAGGATCCAACCAGCTTTCTAATGCACTTGGTTTGGAGACAATCCAACGGTTTGGTCTTCAGATAATCCTGATGCCAGAATGACAGAAAATGCAGTTCCGGAAGAGGACCACGAGCTGGGACCGCGGGTAGAGCCACCGCGACCGCGGACTTTGGTCGTTCACTTTCCCGACGACTTAACTAAAGCCCAGATCAATTCCTTTCGTTATTTTTGAACCCGTAAGTGTCTAGGACCACCCCAGAAGCTATAAATACCCCCTTTAGGTCATTCCTAAAGGTGTGGAGAAGACATAAGATAAAAATAGAGAGAGAATTCGTGTGGGTGCTTCAAAAAAAACCCTAGAGGCCACCGCTTGAAGGAGGAGGAGCCGCCGCTGGAGGAAGACATTGCGCCTCCATCTGCTTCGCCGTTCTTCGTTCTTCTTCCTTCTTTTCTTTAATTTCCTGCACTTTCAATACTTAATGATGCTTTGTTACAATATGTTTGAGTAGTTACCCAGTTGGGTTTAAAGGGATTGTTCAAAGGGAATTTCATGTGTCTTTGCTTATGAATCGATAGATTTAGGATTTATAATCTTCTAGATGTTCTTCGTTTGCCTTTAATCTTACTGTGTGATTCTTTGCTGGCCACTTAGAAGCCGATCTGATATGATATGTTGCGAAAGCTTTCATTGATTGTCTGAACTAGGGTGAAACGAGCAATTCTTCTATAGGAGTGGAAACCTACCTGTAGTTGAGTTGTGAATGTTGATGAGTCTTGTTCTGCTATTCAATCTTCTCCCTTCCAGGATCAGAGTGGAAACCTACTGATTAGGGTTGCGAGAGATAGTTGTTTAGTGCTGCGAAAGTAGGCTATTCATACTTCCGTGCCTCGAGTTCTAGAACATACGTAGTTGATTACCTTTATCACTTGTTTAAAATCGACATAGCTTAGTCCATGAACCCCTGCGAAACCCCTTGAGCCCCAACGTTTGTCTTTAATTGTTTACAGCCTTCTAGTTTCAATCGATTTTTACCTTCAATTCTATTTGCTTTTCATTCGCTTGTTCTTTGCTTCAAATCGCCTCTTGTTTAATCGCTTATTACTTGCTTTAATTTGCTTTCACTTTCAATTGCTTTTACTTGTTTAGCTTTCTAGTTTAGATTTAGTGACAACAAAAACCCAAAACCAAAACCAAAATGTTTTAGTTCTAATCTGATTTAAGCGTTGCAGTGAATTCGTACTGAAACAACTAAGTCTCTTTGGATAGATACCCTAAGTACTACAGCGCACATCTGTGCACTTGCAGACATTTAGGGGTTATAAATTTAAAACTTGAAGCTTAGTAAAACGAAAACAACAAACCCCGCGTTTACAATCGCAATCAAGTTTTTGGCGCCGTTGCCGGGGACTTTGATTTGTTTCGTTGCGAATCCCATCTTAAATCCATTAGAACACTTGTTTATTTTTACTTTTTCTTTTGAATTTTTCAGGTTTCTCTAAGATGAGAGACCGGGAACATGTTCCCGGAACTCTTGGTGATCCACCAAATCTTGTGGATGGTGATCCAAGCGATGATGACCTGGCTGATGATGAGTTTGAAGAACCGATCTATGATGACAATGAATTAATCGGATCGGTCTAACACAAAGATGATGATGAACTGATTGGAAGTTTCGATTCACTCAAAAAGTTCATGGGAGATCGAAGAGCTATTCAACCAGCCCTACCAGAGGATGGCAAAACCCGAAATTAAGGTACCCTGATGTGGTGTGTCGTGAGGGTGTCAAGTTTTCCCTAAATGAAATCAATAGCCGCAAGTGCACAGCTGATCGATTGTAGTACTTAGGGATCGAATCCACAGGGAAAAAGGATCTTTTCCTGCAAAAAGCCTTTGAAATAAGTATAAAGTAAGGAAGTCTAGAACCAAACGGTTTAGTGGGGGTTTGGTAGTGTGTTTAAAATGTAAAAGCGAAATCTTAAAAGAAAATATGGGAATTAAATGGCGTAATAACTAAACTTAATGAAAATGACTAAAAATGAGAAAAACGGATATTCTAATTGCTTAAATGAAAATCTACTAAAAAGAAAAGACAATATTGAACTAAAGCTTGAAATAAAAACGGTGTAAATCGATAGGAAAGAAGGCGTTGGGCTTCAGGGAAGTTTTCTCAGGGGTACGAACGATTCAAAACATTGCTAGAGAGTAAATTTGATAAGATCTTAGCTTAAACTTTTCGAACTGGAGTCACGGACGTATGAATACCCCACTGTCGTGATCATAGACAACTGTCTCTCTCAACCCTGACCAGTAGGTTTCCACTCTGGCCCTGGAAGAGAAGAGATGCATTATGTTTAAGACTAGTCCTAATTCACAAATCGCCCATAGGTAGGTTTCCACTCCTATGTTTGTTTTGCTCTCCCAAACTAGATCTGATACCTGATGAACACCTTCGTGTCACCAAGCATCTGGATCAGATTGTAGTTCATGACGCTACTCTCATGCAGTAAAAACGAATTCAGAAGAAAAACTTCTAAGATTGGGCTCAAAAGCTCATAGAATCCTTATCGAACATATAAATCCCCATCGAAAATCCCTTAATCCCAACAATAAAACTACTCAGACATGATGAACGAAATCAAAAATATAGTATTAATAAGTAGAATAGAAACCAAAATTGAAAAATAAAGAACAAAGGTTCAAGAGAACAAATCTCTCTCTCCCTAAAAGCTAAAGCAAAAACAATAAAAATATGAAGTAAATATTTCGGTGGTCTATGATCCTTTTTCGATTAGGGTTCCTAAAACATGTATTTATAGTGCTCTGGACGTCACTTAGGGTTTCTCCAAATGAGGGAATCATTGTGGGCTTCAGAAATGGTCTTTTGGGCTCGGAGTTGGCTTGCCGCGGTCGGGATGCTTCTGACCGCGGGAAATGGCCTGTTAGCCGCGGGTGGAAGTGCTTGCCGGCTGGTTTACGGGACATCTTGCTCTTCGCGTATCTTTTGATTGAACCGTTGGATTGACAAGCTGTAAAGTGCACTGGAAAGCTGATACTTCCATCTTTAAGGTCTCCAAATTTGAGCTGGATCAGACGGTGAGAAGGCCTTCAAGCAGGGGTGAACTTCTGACGGTTTGACTCTGAGCTGAAATCTGGTTTTCTATCCATTTTGTTAAGCTTTTCCCTAAGTTACCTGAAAAGAGTCTTGGAACTACAAATACTAGAAAAACGTGATAAAAGTACTTAAAAGCAATTAAAAACATAGAAAAATTATTTCAAAACGATCCATAAAAGTGGTCAAAATACGGTGTTATCATACCCCATATCCATTTAGTTCAACAAAATCAATTCTCTGGTTATTCATTCAAAAATCGGATAGACCATATCGAGACGTTCGAAGAATTATGTGCAACCATTACAGCAAATGGGGATTACCACATGTGTAGTCTTTTCCCATTCTCTCTTAGAGATAAGGCCAGCAAATGGCTAAAATCTTTGCCACCTGCTTCACTAAAAACGTGGGCAGCGTGTAAAACTGCTTTCCTAAATCGTTTTTACACTAGAAATCGTTCAAATCTCTTAAGAAAGAAGATAAGAACTTTTAAACAAAAAGAAGATGAAGATCTTTTAGATACTTGGGAAAGATTTAGGGAATACCAAAGAGATTGTCCACACCATGGATATGCCGAAGAATACCTGCTAGGTATCTTCTATCGCGGTATAACTCCAGAGTTGCGACACTCTTTTGATATAGCAAGTAATGGAGATTTCACAACTAGATCTGTAGAAGATGCTCATGTTTTCATTATAAATTTAGGAAACAGCATCCGAAATCAATTAACCTTAGGTAATCCTGCACTTCCTGAGAAGAAAGAAGAGATCTCAGAAGTTATAAAATGTCTCCGTCACATAATGAGTCATCTTGGATTGCAACAACCAAATAAGGTACACAATACGTGTAACTTTGATGGTTGGGACAACCCAATGGATTCTTATGATCAAGAGATGGTTAACACTGCAGAAGTCTATCAAATTCAAGATTTTCCATTCGTTTCTGATCACCGCGGATCCATTCATCCGGACCGCGGCAAACCAAGCTTTCACCGCGGTCGTGAAGGTGCTGACCACAGCCAAGACATGTTTCACCAAGGTCGCGAGCCTTCTGACCGCGGGAAACCGTCATCTGAGCTTGCTTGGACACCACCTCGCGAACCAATCTTGGGTATTCAATCTAATCCTGTTTCATACCCTAGTTTTCCCTCTTCTAAAGCTGAAAACCTAAACAAAAAGATTATAGAGCTTGAAAAATCTAGGTCTAAAGAGATTAGTGATCTTAGATCTGAACTAAAAGAGATGCAGAAGGATTTCGATGAAATATTATCCACCCTCCTTAGCATAATGGTCAAAACTAATTCTAAAAACTTAGAAAATTCTGAAGAGGAGCCAAGTGAATATTCTTTCGAAAGCTCAAGTGAAGCAGATCCCTCCGATCATGTGAAAGCTATCACACTTAGGAGTGGATTAGCTTACAAAGAGCCTGAATTTCCTAAAGATCCCGAAGTTGAGGAAAAGGGTAAGGAAAAGGAGAAAGAAAAAGAAAGAATCACGAATGAAGATGTTGAAAAAGAAGTGGTAGGACAAAAAGGATGGAGAAGAAGTAAGAGAAGATTCATCCCGAGAAATCCTCGTAGAAGACCTGATTCCGCCCCCACCAACTCGTGTTTACAAACCTACACCTCCATATCCTAGAGCCTTAAGAGCCCCTAAGAAAGAGAAAGAAAAAGCTAAGCTGAAAGAGTTGATCGATCAGTTAAATGTGAGATTACCTTTCGTAGAAGCTTGTGCGATGATTCCTGCTTTAAGAAAATACATGAAGGGTATTCTAACAAATTCTTAAACTCTTGAAGAAGGCGTTATGATGATAACCCATGAATGTAGTTCTATCCTGCAAAGCCAAATCCCTGAAAAGAAAAACGATCCTGGAAGCTTTGTACTTTCATGCACCATCAATGATGTAGCTTTTGAGCGTGCTCTCTGTGATTTAGGTTCTAGCATAAACATGATGCCTCTTTCAATAGCAAAACGTTTAGGACACCACACTTTCAAGCCCACTAAAATTTCTTTAGTACTAGCTGATCGTTCCGTTAGACAACCTGTAGGTATCTTAGTAGATGTTCCTGTCGAAATCAAAAAATGTTCCATACAACTCGATTTCGTAGTTCTAGAACTAGAAAAAGAACCTAAGGATCCACTTATTCTTGGACGACCATTCCTATCTACAGCCGGAGCCATAATCAATGTTCCTGAAGGAAAAATCGATCTTCATCTAGCCGGTTCAGTTATGCAATTTGACATGAACAAAAGTTTCGATAAACCAACTTTGGATGGCAAAATTTGTTGGGTTGATGAGTTAGACAGAATTATTGAGGAAGTCTATGAAGATCTGCTTCTAGACGACCCTTTAAGTGTCACGTTTTCACCTTCAAAAGATGAACGCAATTTCCTTGAAGGAATTTCAAGTGAATACACACGTATGCTTGATAAATCCGAAACTTCTAGATATTAAGGACCAAACAAACATTCCTACACCTCTTAAAGACACTGCTGCAGCAATTACTGATCCTTGGAGCGAGCTTAAAGCCCCTAAAGTCGAGCTTAAACCTCTTCCCGTCGGACTTAAGTACGCTTTCCTTGGACCAAATTCTACTTATCATGTCGAAATAAACTCTGGTTTGACGGAAGAAGAAACCACAATGCTGTTGACTGAGCTGAGAAAGCATAGAAAAGCCTTGGGTATTCACTTGATGACATACCTGGAATCTCTCCAGATCTTTGTACGCACAAGATAAATCTAGATGATAATGCTAAAAACTCAATCGAAAGTCAAAGGAGACTGAACCCTAATCTCATGGATGTTGTCAAGAAGGAGATTATGAAGCTTTTAGAAGCTGGAATAATCTTTCCTATCTCAGATAGCACTTGGGTTAGCCCAGTTCATATTGTTCCAAAGAAAGGAGGAGTCAATGTCATTAAAAATGATAAAGATGAAATGATCGGTACAAGAACAGTAACTGGACATCGTATGTGCATCGATTACCGGAAACTGAATGCAGCAACTAGGAAAGATCATTTTCCACTTCCCTTCATAGATCAAATGCTAGAAAGATTAGCTAATCACCCTTACTATTGCTTCCTTGATGGATAGTCCGGATTTTTCCAAATTCCTATTCGCCTGGAGGATCAATAAAAAACGACATTCACTTGTCCATATGGCACGTTCGCTTACCGACGTATGCCTTTTGGATTGTGTAATGCACCTGCTACCTTCCAGCGGTGCATGATGTCGATCTTCACAGAACTTTATTAAAGATTTCATGGAAGTATTCATGGATGATTTCTCTGTCTATGGATCTTCTTTTGAAAAATGCTTAGCCAACCTTGGTAAAGTTTTGCAAAGATGTGAAGATAAGCACTTAGTATTAAATTGGGAAAAATGTCACTTCATGGTACGAGACGAAATCGTGCTTGGGCACAGGATTTCCGGAAAAGGAATTGAAGTTGACAAAGCTAAAATCGAAGTCATGACCAGCCTACAATCCACCACAAACGAAAAAGGAATTTGTAGTTTCTTAGGACACGCAGGATTCTATAGGCGATTAATAAAAGATTTTTCTCAAATAGCTAGACCTCTTACGCGTTTGCTTTGCAAGGAAACGAACTTCGAGTTCGATGAAGAGTGCTTAGCCGCATTTCATAAGATCAAACAAGTTCTTGTCTCCGCTCCTGTCGTGCAAGCACCTGATTGGGAACTCCCATTCGAAATCATGTGTGATGCAAGTGACTATGCAGTCGGAGCAGTGCTTGGCCAACGAAAAGATAAGAAACTGCACGTAATCTACTACGCAAGCAGAACTCTAGACGAAGCTCAATGCAATTATGCTACAACAGAGAAAGAACTTCTAGCTGTCGTATTTGCATTTGAGAAATTCCGTTCTTATCTCGTAGGATCTAAGGTTATAGTTCATACTGATCATGCTGCAATCAATTATTTAATGTCTAAGAAAGACGCTAAACCCTCGGTTGATAAGATGGATCTCCTACTGCAAGAATTCGATATCGAAATGCGAGATCGGAAGGGAGCAGATAATGGAGTTGCATACCATCTTTCACGAATTCGAGTTGAAGAAAGATTGCCCTTAAATGATTGTTTGCCAGAAGAAAACATCTATGCAATAGATACTACCCCCACCAATGCCAATACCGCACCACCACGTCCACTCATGCGACGAGCAGATGCTTTCAACACCCCATGGTTTAGGCACATAGCAAATTACTTAGCAGCTGATGTAGAGCCCCCGCAATTTTTCGGGTATAGGAAGAAAAAGTTCCTGAAAGACATAAGACATTATTTTTGGGATGAACCCTATCTCTATAAGAGATGTGCTGATGGGTTATTCCGAAGATGCGTGGCTGAAGAAGAGATGGAAGGAATTTTATTCGGATGACATAGCTCGTCTTATGCAGGACACTTTGCAACTTTTAAAACTGCTTCAAAGATCTTACAAGCATGTTTCTGGTGGCCTACTTTGTTCAAAGATACTCAAGCTTATATATCGTGATACGATAAATGCCAAAGGATGGGCAACATAAGTAAAAGGAATGAGATGCCTCAAAATTTTATTCTCGAAGTCAAAATTTTTGATGTCTGGGGAATAGATTTTATGGGACCCTTTCCTACTTCTTTTGGAAACCAATACATCTTAGTAGCAGTAGACTACGTCTCTAAGTGGGTTGAAGCAGTCACTAGTCCCACCAATGATGCGAAAGTCGTCATGAAGCTGTTTAAATCTGTTATATTTCCGCGTTTTGGAGTTCCTAGAATTGTGATAAGCGACGGAGGATCGGATTTCATCAACATAGTTTTCGAAAATCTTCTTAGAAAGAATGGAGTCACGCATAAAGTTGCTTCACCATACCATCCCCAAACCAGCGGTCAAGTAGAAATCTCAAACAGAGAAATCAAGTCGATTTTGCAGAAAACAACTGCAGTTCATCGCAAGGATTGGTCTACAAAGCTTGACGACGCATTATGGGCATATCAAACAGCATTCAAGACACCATTGGGAACAACACCATTCAACCTAGTTTATGGAAAAGCATGTCACCTTCCAGTAGAACTCGAGTATAAGGCGCAATGGGCTATCAAGGAGATGAACATGAACATGAAAACAGCTGGAGAAAGAAGACTACTTCAACTTCACGAGTTAGAAGAAATCCGACACAATGCTTACGAAAACTCGAAGATCTACAAGGAGAAAACTAAAGCATATCATGATAAGAAGATTATTCATAGAACTTTTGCTCCTAACGATAAAGTTCTTCTTTTCAATTCTCGTCTTAAGCTTTTTCCAGGAAAACTACGTTCAAGATGGTCAGGACCCTTCACAATAAAGGAAGTCAAACCATACGGAGCCATTGTCCTGTGGGACAAAACCGGAAACTCATTCACAGTGAATGGACAGCGTGTAAAGCCATATCTGGCTGAAGAAAGAGAAGACGAAAGAGAAGTGATGTTTTTGATTGATCCATCGTCGGCCAATGATGAGACCAAGGAGTGTCACGACCCCGGTTAAGTCTAATCGAGCAACAATGTCAAGCTAATGACTTGAAACAAGCGCTTAGTGGGAGGCAACCCAGTTGGTATTTTATCTATTTCCCTTTGACATTTATTTTCTATTTCCATTGCTTTGTTTCTGTTTCATTTAATTTCAGGTTTTCAATAAGGAAGAATAAATAATAAAGACGAGCAGCACTCTCCAGCACGATAAGTTCACTTAAACATTTCAACATTTCTATTTTCTTTACCATTCTTTCCAAGATTTATCACACTGAGGACAGTGTGAAATAAGTCTGGAGGAGGATGTTCATCCGTTACTAATGAAATTTGATTTGTTTCGAGTTTGTTTTGGACACATAAAAATTTTCAAAATGTTTTTTTCAAAATGTTTTCGAAAATTGTTTTCAAAAATGTTTTTCAAAAAGTTTTTAAACCAAGAACACAATAAACATTACTATGATGAATTAGACCAGTGTGCTTCTACGCTATTTCCTCATTTTTTGCTCTTTTGTGATTTAGGCCTAGACTAGGCGGTAGCTAAGTACTTGCATTACGAAATCCCACCAGAGGACTTCTATTCATAGAGATTCTTTCTGACAGGATATACTAGTTCATTTTATATGGACTTAATTATGACTTAATTTTCTCATTAAAGCGTTAGATCAGGGAAACGAATCATACATTCAGGACTCCTTTACCCTTTTACCACTCTTTGTTGATCCTGAATGGCTAGTTTATCTTTAGCTAGTTCCCCACCGAACCTAACCTCTTTCAAACCACATGCATTCTTGTTTTTCATTGTCCAATATGCAGATATGTGCAAAAACGTCGGAGAGAAAGAGGATCAACGCGGTTTTCAGTCACTAAAGACGGAGACCAGCGATTTCATTGGAATGATTCAACAAAAGGAGATAATTCAGTTTGCCTTGGAAAAACTTCAAAATCTTGGTACAATTTCGTCCCTTAGATTTTCTCTCTATAAAAGGTTGTTTCCTCTTTTCAAAAAAAAAAATAACAATAATAATAATATTATCCGAAAAAGAAAAGAAAAATATGAAAGGAAAGGAAATTTAAAACCTTAGAGAGTCTAGGAGGATCGAATTTTATACTTGAGACAAGCTAGAGTTCGATTATATGGAGATTTGGAGATCATCTTTATGATTCCCGGAAAAGATCTAAGTCTGGGGGAACAGCTGTTCACAACAAAAGGAGGAAGATTATGCAACAATATTTGTCAAAGGAGAAGTGACTGAAAATCTGCGGTCATCAACAGATCCTTCTCTCTCTTGCGGTTTTGCATAATATCTTGCATCCTCCATATTCTTCAGGTAACCCTAAACACCTAAGCTACACCACTTAAATAGCCTTAATGCCAAACGCCGTCTACCCTGAATAATTTCTTTAATGAGAACTCACAATATACTTAATGAATGTAGAGAGCTAGTTGACTGGAAGTTAGATCTAAGTGTGTAGATTTTTGCATGACGGATTAACGGACTAGTTTGCTTGTATTTTAGTGAGAATTTTCTAGACTAGATCCAATTAGATGTTTCACGATAAGTTATGGTTTAGAAGGACGGTCACTGAGATATTGTTTAGTTCCTGCGATTTTTAAAATTCTTTCCTGACTTAAGTTTGTTTGAGGACAAACAAAAAGGTAACTCTGGGGGAGTTGATAACACCGTATTTTGACAATTTTTATGGATCATAATTGTATCTTATGCAGGTGTTTTAACTCTGTTTTCAAATGTTTTTAAAGTGTTTTCAATGTTTTAGAGTTTCAAAAGACTTTACAGGAAACTTGGGCAAAAGATATGCAATTTAGAACAAATTAGCAATTTTGGATAAATGCAGACCGTCAGAAGTATGACAAGCGATGAAGACCTTCTAACCGTCCGATCACCCCCAAAATTTGAGACAACATAGAGGATCCAACCAGCTTTCTAATGCAATTGGTTTGGAGACAATCCAACGGTTAGATCTTCAGATAATCTCGATGCAAAAATGACAGAAAATGCAGTGCCAGAAGAGGACCACGAGTCGGGACCGCGGCCAACACCCATTTTCCCGCGGGTAGAGCCACCGCAACCGCGGACTTTGGTCGTTCACTTTCCCGACGACTTAATTAAAGCCCAGATCAATTCCTTTTGTTATTTTTGAAGCCCTAAGTGTCCAGGACCACCCCAGAAGCTATAAATACCCCCTTTAGGTCATTCCTAAAGGTGTGGAGAAGACATAAGATAAAAATAGAGAGAGAATTCGTGTGGGTGCTTCAAAAAAACCCTAGAGGTCGCCGCTTGAAGGAGGAGGAGCCGCCGCTGGAAGAAGACATCGCGCCTCCATCTGCTTCTCCGTTCTTTGTTCTTCTTCCTTCTTTTCTTTAATTTCCTGCACTTTCAATACTTTATGATGCTTTGTTACAATATGTTTGAGTAGTTACCCAGTTGGGTTTAAAGGGATGGTTCAAAGGGAATTTCATGTGTCTTTGCTTATGAATCAATAGATTTAGGATTTATAATCTTCTAGATGTTCTTCGTTTGCCTTTAATCTTACTGTGTGATTCTTTGCTGGCCACTTAGAAGCCGATCTGATATGATATGTTGCGAAAGCTTTCATTGATTGTCTGAACTAGGGTGAAACGAGCAATTCTTCTATATCCCTTCCAGAATCAGAGTGGAAACCTACTGATTAGGGTTGCGAGAGATAGTTGTTTAGTGCTGTGAAATTAGGCTATTCATACTTCCGTGCCTCGAGTTCTAGAACATATGTAGTTGATTATCCTTGATCACTTGTTTAAAATCGACCTAGCATAGACCATGAACCCCTGCAAATTACCCTTGAGCCCCAACGTTTGTCTTTAACTGTTTACAACCTTCAGTTTAGTTTGTTTTTCATTCGCTTATTACTTGCTTACATTCGCTTTTGTTTAATCGATTTTACTTGTTGTTCTTTGCTTTCAATCACCTAGTTCAATCGCTATTTGCTTGTTTCCATTAGCCTTAGTTTAATCGCTTTTTACTTGTTTTAATTGCCTTCAATTGCTTTTGTTTTCTTTGCTTTCTAGTTTAGATTTAGTGACAACCAATACCCAAAACCAAAACCAAAACCTTTTTAGTTCTAATCTGATTTAAGCATTGCAGTGAATTCGTACCGAAACAACTAAGTCTCTGTGGATCGATACCCTAAGTACTACAGCGCACATCTGTGCACTTGCAGACATTTAGGGGTTATAAATTTAAAACCTGAAGCTTAGTAAAACGAAAACAACAAACCCCGTTTACAATCGCATCAAGTTTTTGGCGCCGTTGCCGGGGACTTAAAATTGTTTTGTTGCGAATCCCAGCTTAAATCCATTAGGACACTTGTTTACTTTTACTTTTTCTTTTGAATTTTTCAGGTTTCTCTGAGATGGGAGACCGGGAACATGTTCCCGGAACTCTTGGTGTTCCCGGAACTCTTGTGGATGGTGATCCAATCAACGACGATGACCTGACTGATGATGAGTTTGAAGAACCGATTTATGATGACAATGAGCTAATCGGATCGGTCAAACACAAAGATGATGATGAACTGATTGGAAGTTTCGATTCACTCGAAAAGTTCATGGGAGATCGAAGAGCTATTCAACCAGCCTTACCTGAGGATGGCAAAACCGAAATTAAGGTACCCCATATCCATTTAGTTCAACAAAATCAATTCTCTGGTTATTCATTCGAAAACCCGATAGACCATATCGAGACGTTCGAAGAATTATGTGCAACCATTACAGCAAATAGGGATTACCACAAGTGTAGTCTTTTCCCATTCTATTTGAAAGACAAGGCCAGCAAATGGCTAAAATCTTTACCACCTGCTTCACTAAAAACGTGGGCAGCGTGTAAAACTGCTTTCCTAAATCGTTTTTACACTAGAAATCTTGCAAATCTCTTAAGAAAGAAGATAAGAACTTTTAAACAAAAAGAAGATGAAGATCTTTTAGATACTTGGGAAAGATTTAGGGAATACCAAAGAGATTGTCCACACCATGGATATGCCGAAGAATACCTGCTAGGTATCTTCTATCGCGGTATAACTCCAGAGTTGCGACACTCTTTTGATATAGCAAGTAATGGAGATTTCACAACTAGATCTGTAGAAGATGCTCACGTTTTCATTATAAATTTAGGAAACAGCATCCGAAATCAAGTAACCTTAGGTAATCCTGCACTTACTGAGAAGAAAGAAGAGATCTCAGAAGTTATAAAGTGTCTCCGTCACATAATGAGTCATCTTGGATTGCAACAACCAAATAAGGTACACAATACGTGTAACTCTGATGG